>NW_022060263.1:300000-600000 GCF_007364275.1 Archocentrus centrarchus | reverse complement strand
GGTTCTCACAAAACACTGAATAACTTATCATTGAACTACTTTACAAACAACAATTACGCACACTACAGTACTTAATTGCATAAAACAAAACATTTGCAGACTCAATTCACTGGGCAACATGAAATACACTCACTTTTAAGTACACAGCACTAAAACACGATTAACTTTAATACCGCCAATTAGCATCAATCAAGAATACCCGTCCCCTGTTAGCACCACTCTCGGCGACACACCCCACTGACCGATGTGCTAATGCTAGGTTTGCTATCTTAGCTTAGCTACAGCTCCTGTTGCGTCTACTCACCAAGACGACTAGCGAACGGTCAAGCTGTATTAACTTGTCGCTCGCCGTTTCAATCGGCCTTACTTTCTCCCACAACCACTTCAGAGAAATGGGAAAAGCACATCTCTTCACTTCGTTCCTTTCTGAAACTTCGCTCTCGTCTCGCTCACGTCACTTGGGGTGTCCGCTCTAGCTGCACCGTGCCTGCTCGGTGAGGGGAGGGCAGGGCACATTTTCTCCCTCCAATAGGATTTTAGAAATCTCATGTAACTAGGGAAGTTAGAACTTTTCAAAATAAAATCGGAAATGTGTATTAAATCGAATAACCTCTCTTTTTTTCTTTTTACCCTTCCCCACACAAATATAATACTGAACATTGAATAAACAGTTTGGGAAAATGTAGCTTTCTTTTCACCGGGCTACACTCTCCCCTTTTAAATACAATGCACGTCCCGTTGCATGTAAACACTATCCTCAAGGGAAGTTATCACTTCACTTACTCACTTGTGTAGCTAGTAACGTTTTCTTTAGTCAGAGAGTCTGCCAAAGCTGTGGTCAAGCCTTGGAATAACGCCTTAACCACTGTGACTAAGGGATTCCCTAACTCAGGGTAATCAAGCCTTCGGGGGTGGTTGTCGGCTTCTCTCTGATCTCCTCAGTGGTTGAGTGGTAACCACATCATTAGTCTCGAGCTTATCCAGTTGCTCATTCAGCAAGGTGCCAGTCTCTGCTTCAGAGCAACCAGGTACCGCGCTTAAGGAAGACTCATCATGAGTATTATTCTCTGGTTGTGTGGGAATAACATCGCCGTCTGAATCACCGAAAACTGAGTGATCGCAGTCTGGTTCACTCCCATCAGTGCTAATCTCTATGTCATTAAGATCGACATCTTGCTTCGTAGGGTCTGAAGCTTGAAGTGAGTGAGATTCCGGCACTGTTCGATCAAGTGAAACCTCTCCCAACGGAAAGTCAGAATTGGTAAGAACTGGATCAGAATGAGGTTGAACATCAATATCACACCTTGCTTCAGGTAAAGGAAAGTCATGAACAGTAGTAAACCTCAAAGTGCTCTGGCAAGGGGGCTCTTCAGGTACTGAGATCAAAAACTCTTCCTCAAATTCATCTGAGTCAACAACATCAGTATCATCAGCTCCCGCTGTCTGACGGGTGCATGGTCGACTGACCGGTTTTGGTGAGGGAGGCACCGCCTCTAATGGTGCAGGTAAAAACCCACAGGGAAGCAGGAGATCGCGATGTAAGGTGCGGGCGGGACCCTCACGACTTTCTGGTTTGACAGTGTAAACAGGGAGATCCCCAGCACGCTTAACTACAACATGGATCTCGTTTTCCCACTTGTCAGCCAATTTGTGTTTGCCACGTAATCGTACATTTCGCACTAAGACTCTGTCTCCAGGTTCAAGACCTGAAACAGTCACCCTCCTGTCAAATTGGGCCTTGTTTTTGTCTGCCAGTTTTTGAGCATTTTGAGAAGCTAGTTTGTAGCTCTCCTCTAAGGTGGATCTAAGGTTTTGTATGTACTGAGAGTGTGATTTCTGTTGGTCACCTGTAAGTGGCAATCCAAAAGCTAAGTCTACAGGTAATCTGGGCTTGCGTCCGAACATCAGCTCGTACGGAGAGAATCCTGTGACCTCACTGCGTGTGCAGTTGTAGGCGTGCACTAGAGGCTTCACAAAGTCTCGCCAGTGAGACTTCTGTTTGTCCTCCAGTGTCCCCAGCATGCTCAATAGCGTCCTGTTGAACCTCTCCACAGGGTTACCCCTTGGGTGGTATGGAGTGGTTCGAATTTTTTGAATGCCTGAGACCTCACATAGGTCTTTAATCAACCTTGACTCAAAATCAGGCCCTTGATCACTGTGTAGACGTTCTGGTATGCCATAATGGACAATAAAATTGTCCCACAAGCACTTAGCAACGGTTTTAGCTTTCTGGTTGGGTGTGGGCATGGCGATCGCAAATTTAGTAAAATGGTCCGTCATTACCAGGATGTCCTTTGTATTACTATGATCTGGTTCTAGACTAAGAAAGTCCATGCAGACCAATTCCAATGGTCGAGAAGTCTTAATATTTACCAGGGCAGCTGCTCTCTCAGGAGGGCTCTTCCTGCGTATGCAGCGCCCACAAGTTTTTACTTTACGCTCTACCTCTGCAGCCATCCTTGGCCAGTAGAACCTAGTTCTGATGAGATCTAGGGTCCGGTCAATACCAGGATGACCCATATCATTATGCAAGCTGTGTAGCACCGAAGCTCTTAGTTCTTCAGGGAGGACCAACTGATAGGTCACCTGGTCTGACTCTTGTCTCCTTCTATATAGCACCTCGTTGTGGAGCTCTAAGCGATTCAACTCCCGTAGCAAAAAGGGAAGATCGGGGAGCTCTTTGCGGGATGTGGGGGAAGGCGTTTCCCCCAACTCAATTTGTGCTATGACTTCTCTGATAGCTAGATCGTATCTTTGCTTGTCCCTGATCTCTGCTCGAGATAACGAAGGAATCGGGGGTAAACCATATCTGTCCTCTGAAATGTAGCTTTCAGGAATGGCTTCAGCAGAGATTGCCAGAGACTCAACGAGAGTGATATCACAGCCACTGGAACAGGCACCATCCGCCACCTTCGCAAGTTGGTTCTGACAGATTGCTTGGACGGCGTCCTGGTCAACCACCTCAGTGGCTCCAGTTTCGGCCAAGTGGTGTTGCATGAATCGACTGATGCGTTCTTGCTCCTTCTTTGAATGAGCATCCATGAACAGTTCCCCATGAGGCCTTCTGGAAAGCCCATCAGCATCCAGATTCTGCTTGCCAGCTCTGTACTGGAGCTTGAAGGAGTAGTTCGACAGGGCGGCAAGCCACCTATAGCTCGTGGCATCCAACTTTGCTGAGGTGAGTATATAGGTCAGAGGGTTACTATCTGTAACCACAGTAAATTGGCCTCCATACAGATAATCATGGAACTTCTCTGTAACTGACCATTTCAAAGCAAGGAACTCCAGCTTATGGGCTGGATACCGGGATTCACTTCTGGAAAGTCCCCGACTAGCAAAAGCAATAGCCCTGAGCTGGCCCTCCTGCTCTTGGTATAATGCCGCACCAAGGCCAGTGGTACTGGCATCCGTATGCAGAATGTAGGGCTGCTTTGGGTCTGCAAAACCAAGAACAGGGGCTGAGGTAAGTTTACCTATGATGGTTTCAAATGCTTTTTGGCAACGGGGGGTCCACGGACCCTCAAAGGGTTGTCTGGGGTCAAGATATTCAGAACTCACCTTGACTTTGGAACCCTTGCGGAGAGGTGGGTACCCGCGAGTCAACTCATTTAGAGGCTGGACAATGGCTGAATAGTCCTTAACAAAACGGCGATAGTAGCCTGCAAATCCTAAGAAGGACTTTAGCTCTCTCAGGTTCTTGGGTCTTGGCCAGGTTTTTAAAGCCTCAATCTTTTCTGAGTCTGTTTCAACTCCCCTTTCAGACACAACATGTCCCAGATAACGGACGGTGGTCTGAAAGAACTTACACTTTTCCGGTGACAGCTTGAGCCCATACTCCCTGAGCCTGCTGAGTACACGCATAAGCCGGCTTTCATGTTCATCCAGAGTCTTTGAAAAGATGATCAAGTCATCCAAGAAGACTAAAACTTCTTTTAAGTTCATGTCTCCTACACACTTTTCCATGAGCCTCTGGAAGGTGCTAGGTGCATTAGTTATGCCTTGTGGCATGCGATTAAACTCCCAGAAACCTAATGGAGTGACAAATGCTGTCTTAGGTTTATCAGCCTCATCGACCTCAATCTGGTAGTACCCAGATTTGAGATCGAGCACGGTAAACCATTTGGATCCTGTTAAGGCTGAAAACGTCTCTTCCAGGTTTGGCAGTGCGTAAGCATCTTTTATCGTATGAAGGTTGAGCTTCCGATAATCTATGCATAGACGCACGTCATTGTTCTTCTTCCTCACAACAACGATAGGTGATGAATAGGGAGATTGAGACTCCCTGATCACACCTGCAGCGAGCAACTCCTGCAGATGTTTCCTGACGGCCTCAAGGTCCTGTGGATGTATTGGACGAGCTCGGTGTTTAAAGGGAGTCTCATCGTGAAGCTTGATGTGATGCTTCACTTTATCCGTACACCCAAAATCTAGGTCGTGCTGAGCAAAAACCTCAGGAATCTCATTCAACTTTTTGGAGATTCGCTCTTCCCATTCAGGTGGGATGGGAGAGTCACTGAAGTTAAAGCTCAACTCTGTTCCTGGGGATTTGTCTGAGTTATTGGTGCTGCTTACACTGTGCTGGGAGATGACACAGTGGAAAGCGCCAAGTTCTGCAATTACACAGGTAGGTGGGATGGTAACATCCTGATCTGATTCATTTGTGACAATGACAGGAACTTTGTAGGGGGCACGTGCAGGAAGAGTGATCAAACAGCTCTTAACACAAATGCCGCCAGGTAAAGAGGACTGTGCAGGGTGCTCAACTATGGCACATTTGTCTGTTAGAGAACAGTGGACAGTTGCAGACCCTTCAAGAACAACAGTGTGCCCTGCGGGAATAACAACGGCCATCTTATCCTGCAAGGTGACTAAGCCTACTTTAATATCTTTATTTTGTCTGTGTCTCAGTTTAAGTGTGTTTAAGACTGCCCTGTACCCGTAGGTATCAGGTTGGTAATCAACACTGTTGCTGCCCAAGTACCTCTCATAGAGGACATCCAATGTATTGGTCCCTATTAATACTGGTGTTTGGTTTTCAGGGTGGATGGTTGGGACAACAAGAGCAAGAGTTTGTATTTCAATGTCAGTTTGGAGAAAGTCTTTTGGAAATGTGACGCACATTTCTATGTAGCCTAGGTAAGGGACAGACTGTCCAGCTGCACCTTCCACCTCCAAAAGGTCATGGAGGGGTTTAAGGCTTTTGTCTGGAAAGTGGCGTTTGTAAAATGTTTCCGAGACGGTGGTCACTTGGGAACCGGTGTCCAGGAGACAGTTGAAGTCTGCACCAGCTATGCTTACAGAAGCAGTACATTTGGACCCCACTAATCCTTTGGGCAACTTGTGGGCTAGTCCCCTAGGGAAGAACTGCTTAAGATTAGCATATTTCTTGTGCTTAGGTTTAGCGGGACATTGTTCGCCAGCTAGAGTCCCCATTCGCCCCGTAATAGAGACTGGTTCTAGTTTAAATGTTCAACTGCAGAGGTGGGGTTTTCTGTCTCCCATTTTCTTTGTCTCTCCTTTAGCAATTTCCTTTTTTCAGTGACCAAGCCTGGGTTTGCGTGGTTTCCACAATCGGATTTAATGTGTCCGTCTTCCCCACAATGAAAACAATACCATGGTTTCGGTTTGGGGCTCTGACTTTTAGCAACTTGGTTTGCCAGCTGTTTGACTGGCTGCCCTGACTTCTGTTTCCACTGCGGCCTCTCACCGCAAACTCTTTTAGCATGGGAAGGTTTCCCTTTGGGCTGCGCAGTAGTCAGGGTCGCTAATTGACTTTGGATCTCAGCCACCTGCTTAGTCAATTCTTGGGTGAGTGTGCTTAAAGCAGTATACCCATCCTGTTTCCCTTCACAGCTGTGTACAGATTGCACCTGTGTTACCACTTTCTGTTTGGTAGTGCCAAGGTGTTGTCGCATTCGGTCAGCTTTAGCTGCATGTTGATTTTCTTCTGTGCGTAGTAGCAGAAGCAACTCTGGGAATGTTGGTGGACTTGCCCTCTTTTGCTTTAACTGCAGATCAGAAATGAGGGAATTATCCCAACATCCTCTGCAGAACTGTGTGAGGAGGTGTCTGTCTGCTTCTTCGCTAGAGGCACCACCTCTTCTGACAGCTAAATTCAAGGTCACTTGAAGTCGCTGCAAATATGTAGACGGCTTCTCACCTACATCCTGTAGTGTGTTAAGAAACTTGGCATACAATTCACTGCCATCTTGGACAGACCCGTAAGCAGAATCGAGTAAGTGAAGATACTCGGCAGGTAAGCAGTTGGAGTTTAGATGTCTGACCACATCAGCTGCTGGAGGTAAGAGACTTTCAAGGATTCTCCTAGATCTTTGCAGCTCTGACATGGAGGGGTCGCTCATAAGCAGTTCAACACTGGAGCGCCAGGTGTCATAGTCGGGTTCATGACTGGGTCTGGGAATTTTACCAGAGAATGCACGAAGTCTCAGTGAAGACTGCATCTGCAGCATACTGTCATCTCTTTTAACGATGTGCTCTACTACTACACGCTGCACTTCTGGGGGATTGAGGTCATGTGTAGTCAGGGCTGGAGCAATCTGTGTCCCACCACCTTCAACTGGAAGTGGTGCTGTACTTACTTTCATGGCGGTACTCCTAACAGGAGGTGCAACTGTAGCATGCTCTGTCTCAGTTAACTGAGGGGGGCTGTCTAGTTCCTCAGTTGTGGGGGTCTCCGTTATTTGGGGTATTCTATCTAGTCTCTCAGTTGTAGAACGCACAAGATCTGTGATAGATTCGCTGATTTGGGACATCATGTCCTTGAGAACATCAGCATAGTCTCTCCCACTTACCTTAGCTAAGTTTTTAAGCTCAGTGAGGTAGGACTGGGTGGTACTATTCCCAACTGCTTGTGTATAAACACCAGCAAGGGATTGGACATGATAGCTAATGCCACTATCATGAGCTCTGTGAATGAAAGGCAGTAATGGTGCTAATGCCTCCACAGCAGTCCCTGTGTTGTACTCTACGATTAGGCTTGGGTAGAGATCAGAGGTTTGCTCATCTACATGTATGATCCTATTAATGGAACCATATTGTTTTAGATAATCTGTAATTTCTTCAACCTTCTCGTCTCCAGCTATTCCAGTGATGATCACAGCATTAGGGACCTTTATAGAGTGTTTCTGAACAATATCCATTTTTTTTTTTTTTTATCAAAGGCAGTACTCATTTGCAGGGAAAAATTATTTAACCCTCTGGTTCTCCTGGCTGGCTCGCCAAGAATTCTGTAGCCCACGCCTGCGACGCGGAGACTGGACCAGTGACTAAGTTCGGGAAGGGAGAACCAGAAAATGCGGGACTCTCAAGGAAACAGCTGGAGATTTGAGAGGGTTTGATAACTTTGTTGGAAAACACACAATTAACAGGCAACTACAAATAGAATAAAATAAAATACTTAAAGGATTTACCACAGTGGTAATTTCAATACACTCTACCCCGGGGTCTCAAAACAGTGTTCATAAAAAACATCATAATCCAAGGATAAGAAAAGAAAACAAAGAAGTCACAACCATGTAGGCATGTCTTCACAATCAGTGTGAAAAATGAACGATATCAATAACAACAAGTCTTTCCTTATAGCTCACTGTGGACCTGAGTCTCATCAAATTCAGTCACGATTCCCCAGTCACGTGATCAGGCACCCACGCAGTGAGCGATAACAGTCACGTGATCACTTCCGTCTCCAATCCGAAGAATAGTGAGTTAAGTCTGGAAACTCCTCTTGCACTCACCCAGCACAGTTGGTGTGCAATAGTCAATGACTGTGTGTGTTTATATCAATCCTACCACAGGCGACAGGTTCACTTGTACCAGGGGAGGAATGAGTGAAGTTCTCTATCGACATCCAAAACCAACGGGTCCTTGGGTAGCTCGCCACCTCCGCGTCACGGAGGAAATCCTGAGTCCAGGTTCAGCTGTCAAAAGGGATCCACGGGAAAAAAACCCAGCCTGCGTAACAATAAATCCTTATTGCACACAGTTCTGGCATTACAATTGTGGGTAGCCATATTTTGATGCAAACCACAACTACATCTTCCTACTATGCAACTTTTCTCACAATGGGTTATGCATAAAGGGTTCTCACAAAACACTGAATAACTTATCATTGAACTACTTTACAAACAACAATTACGCACACTACAGTACTTAATTGCATAAAACAAAACATTCGCAGACTCAATTCACTGGGCAACATGAAATACACTCACTTTTAAGTACACAGCACTAAAACACGATTAACTTTAATACCGCCAATTAGCATCAATCAAGAATACCCGTCCCCTGTTAGCACCACTCTCGGCGACACACCCCACTGACCGATGTGCTAATGCTAGGTTTGCTATCTTAGCTTAGCTACAGCTCCTGTTGCGTCTACTCACCAAGACGACTAGCGAACGGTCAAGCTGTATTAACTTGTCGCTCGCCGTTTCAATCGGCCTTACTTTCTCCCACAACCACTTCAGAGAAATGGGAAAAGCACATCTCTTCACTTCGTTCCTTTCTGAAACTTCGCTCTCGTCTCGCTCACGTCACTTGGGGTGTCCGCTCTAGCTGCACCGTGCCTGCTCGGTGAGGGGAGGGCAGGGCACATTTTCTCCCTCCAATAGGATTTTAGAAATCTCATGTAACTAGGGAAGTTAGAACTTTTCAAAATAAAATCAGAAATGTGTATTAAATCAAATAACCTCTCTTTTTTTCTTTTTACCCTTCCCCACACAAATATAATACTGAACATTGAATAAACAGTTTGGGAAAATGTAGCTTTCTTTTCACCGGGCTACACATGCATGTGGATGTTACTTTGACACACAGCAGCTATCTAAGCATTGCTGCAGACTAGGGCTGCATAAAACGATTATTTTAGTAATTGAGTATTCTATCGATTATTCCAGCGATTAATCGAGTAATCGGATAAGAAATACATTTTTTATTAACAGTTTATCTGCATATTTTAACTTCCGTACTGCAGTTTCTCGCCATGTGAACAAACAGCGGTGAATGGAGCAGCTACAAAGTTCTCTTTTCTTCACCTTAACACTTGCTGATCAGGTGCTTGATGAAGGACCTCCAGCTGTTTCACAGATTTAATGGTGGTTACTAAAAGAAAAAGCTGCTGTTTTGGACGCTGGAAAAACGTTTCCTTTTTCACTACTTGAGCTCACCGTCACAGCTTCGTCTCTTTGCGCTTGCGCAGTTAAAACCGCTGCCTGCTATGAGTGTTTTGAAAAACTAGTGGCTGCGGGAGGCATGGCGCATGTGTGAGTAATGGTGTAATGCTTTGTATTCACAAGCATTCTCGAAAATACGTTTCTACTGCAGGTCTATATTTAGTCACTAATAAGGGATTAAAGTATAAAAAATATTTTGAAGGAGCCCCTCGGTCCTGGGGGGCGGGCCTTCCGGTACCGAACCATCGCTAGTGCTAATGGCCCGCGCTCGCTAGCAAACCAGTTCTGGTAGCTACAGCTGAAGTAAAGACAAAAATAGCAGCTGAAATTCTCAGCGAGCACAACACACACAGACACACAGAGAGCAGTGGAGGCGTGGAAATGCATGTCAGCGACAGTTGCCACTCGTCCCGTAAAGTACGGAACACGGCATGTTACGGAGCCGTATTCCACGGAGTCCCGTAACATACGGGGTTCTGTATTTTACGAGACAGGTGGCAACTCTAGTGATGATCCACTCTGTGTTAAATGAAATCCATCGCAGCGACGGAGAGCTTTTTAGAATGTGTGCTTGTGTATACGTGAGTGATTCACACTCCAGTCCAGTAGGTGGCGGTAATGCAGTTCTATGTTGGTTTGCCAGCCCCCAATAAACCCACAAAAAAACGTCAGCACTAATGCTGCTAATGCTAGTGAGGAGCGCCGCTTCCACCGAGACAGCTGAGCGCTGCAGAGTTTAAACGAAGCATCGACACAGTAAATTTGTGTCGATAAATTTTTAGAATCGATTTAATCGAGTTAATCGATAAATCGTTGCAGCCCTACTGCAAGGAGACTTTTCATTCTACTCTGTACAAAAAGTTTCAAACTAAGCACAAAACAGAAATGTGAAAAATTTTGATATTTGATATCACAGGAAAAATTGCTTCAACATTTTGGGTGTAAAAGGCTAGATTGTTATGAAAACATATTATATCGAGAGCTGTAATATGTTTTCAGATTAAAGTGGAAACTTTTGAATAATTTTCTCCTCCTCCAATAATAGAAATTTTTTCTTTTGCTGGGTAGAGTTCCTCAGTTACTCAGATTGTTCCACCATTACATGTGTCTGGGGAAAGCTACCCATTGCTACAAAGGATATGCTCTTATAGTTTTTGTTGTGCAATCCAGCCTCAACTTTTCTCGTAGATTTTGTACCCAGTGTAGGCAGAATCACATAGTGAAAGTAAGGCTCATAGTGAATTAGTGTAACCACAGCTGGTGTTATTCCCCCCTAACTGATTCTGGAGCATATTGTAGCTGTCATAGGCTGCAGCTACACCCTGAAGAACTCACCCGTCAATCACAGAACTAACACAGACAGAGACCCCACCACACAGTGTCCCGACCAACAGGCAATTTTAATATAACCACTTAAACTTAGATGCATGTCTTCAGACTCAGGATAAATGCACAGTACGGAGCACTCTGAGAAAGCCCTCACAGGCACAGGGAGAACATGCAAAGAGCGGCCCCATCCGAGCGGGAGGTTTGAGCCCAGAGTTGTGAAGCCTAAATTCGCCCTCAGCATGAGCAGGTCTACTGTAGCATTCTGAGGCAGAAACAGCTGTAACTTTCCACCAGTCTTGTTTACCAGGTTAACCTCTCTGTCACTTTGTGTTCATTGTCAAAATCAAATTAAAGTGGAAAGGTTGCTATTAGGACATACTGCAGGAGATTTAGTGTCCACTGAAGTGCAGGAGATCAGAACAGGACTTCTCAAGAAGCAGTGCAGTCTTTTATTTTCAATTACAAATGAACATATTTGACAGAGCAAGTTTAGTTTAAGATTCAAGATTCAAGAAGACTTTATTGTCATTATATGTAAACATATAACGAAATTTGCGTTCCAGAACACTCATCCAAGAGAAATAACAAACAACAGAAACAAACAGGGGGCACAGGTGTCTGAGGTCGTGCAGCCGTTTTGCCGGCGCTACCTTTAGCAGCAGTATGCAAACATGTGAAGAAACAAAAAGCTTAGGGTTTGGGAATATTCGACTTCAAATGCTGACTTGCTGATGGTGCTATTTGAAAAGGCAGGTGCTCACTTGCGTAGTTTCAAATTTTTCTGTCTGCTGATTTATGTGATATTTGATTTGTCTTATTTAAGTGGTTCTTGTCAGACATTGAGGAAAAGTGAAATACATTACATCCATTGTGATTGTGACTACTATATGATTAAGTCCAAGTGCCTTTTGAGAGTCACCTCCCACACCAATCAGACTGGTCAGCCACAGAGCCACAAGCCAAGCCTCATCTGAGACACCGCTACCTTAACATCTGACTACTGCATTAAAAGGTCTTTACTGACGACAGAAGCAGAGGTGGAAAGAGGCAGGCATGATGGAAGCTGTAATGGAATTTCAATGGGACAATCTCTCCAAGGTTGATAGGAGGGAATCATATTGAAAGTCAAAGAGCGGTGATTGCTTGTGCTACCCTGCAGGCAGCAGGACTGATGGGACTCTGACCTCAGCAGACATGACTGTCTGTGGTTAAATGCACTTATCCAGGTCTGCAACATAACAACATAATTATATTATTTTAAATATTATGATGTATTTGTTTTGGATCAGGATATTTGTTTTCAGTTTTTTCATTATTGCATATACTTTCATATACGCTTAGGAACAGAGGTACTGGAAAAGTCACATACTGTATAATCCACCCCCCACCTCCCAAAGTTATGTAAAAAAACAAGAATTAGAAGCACAAGTATGAATTTATTTTGGATTTTCTCTAATCCATGCAGGGTCAAATTTATGCATAAAGGGTCTTATCTACTCTAAGCACTCCAAAGACTTTACACAATATGCCTAATTCACTCTTTTTCTACACCCAAGTACTTTCTAACATTCACACTCAAATGAATACTTCAGAGAGCAAGGATACTTTGGTGAGCAGACTGGAGCAGCCAGGGATCGACCTACCAACTGTCTGCTTAGTAGGTGACCTGCTCTACCTCTGCTGCTACAGCCAGGAAGTAGAGTTTGTCCTATTGGAACACAGAGATGTGTTGCACCAAGTGGATGGACTAACAAAGGAGGGGAACTACCTCCAAATTCTTTCACTTCACCTCAGATCAACAGCTAGACGGTTGAAACTTTCAGTCCCTTTTTTCGTCCACTATCTAAAACAAGCTTTTCAAGCTCATTTTCCTTTAATGGCACCCGTCAATGGAGACAGCTTTCTTCTAATTGGTTGTCCCTAGCCAATAACAGCAGTTGGGTGGGGCTGCTGAGTGATACCCATATTAGATTTGGCTTTACATGCTTCTCCTCCATTTGCATCTAATCATCTGGCAGTTCCTTAGTTGTGCCTCTGTTTGTGTTGTTTAATGGTGTCTGGCAAACAGCCCCTACATGCATTAAACTGGATTTTTTTTATGTATAATTTAATGACCATCCCTATGAGTGCAGAAACATAGAAAATAGAGAATTAGGGGGAAAAAACACATAATAAATCCATAATTCCATATCAAGAAACATTGGCCTTCAATTTTCTCCCTGAATGTGAGGTTATTTCTCTAACAATCTGATTTGATAAAATTTTTATTTCATACACTACAAAATGTGTCAGCTCTTTTATATTATTATTATAAATTTATATTCTGATCTAAGTAGTACAAATTGCTGCTGATGAATAATTTGCAGTTGATGCCAAATAATTCAGTTTAATGAATGTTTTGGTTGAGACTAGAACAAGGTTCTTCTCTTGGTTCCTTTACCATCTGTTCCCTTTTTGTTCATATCAACGTGACATTTATTTCCAGACCTACTGCAGGGAGTTTCCCACGACACCTGACCTCCCTAATACATCATGGGAGATGCATGTAAATCTGCATCTTTGGCTTTTTTGTCCTCTAGGGCAATGTGACCTTCTCGTGTTCACAGCACCAGCTGGTGGCTTGCACCTTTGTGAGTTCCAGCAGCAGCTTCCTGTCGCTCCCATCAGCATCGCCTGCTGCGGGGGGTTTCTCCGTTCACTTCCAGTTCAGGACGTGGAACCCAGACGGGTTGCTGCTCTCTGTCCAGCTGAACCCAAATCCACAGAGACTGGAGCTGCAGATCAGCAACAGCCGGCTACATCTGACCCTCCACAGCTCAGGACGACAGAAATCAGAGGTCTCAGTTGGTGAGTCCACACTAATGGCTACATTCACATGTCCATGAATTTCAGTAGAGATTCTACTATACATTGTTGATAGTGAATACAAAATCAGAGATTTGGTGACTGTTAGTAGATTTAATAATACCTACAGATCAGGTCATATTTGCACTGGATTTTAATATAAGTTAGTTATTAAAGGTTAAATTAAAATGACACACACCACTTAGCCACAACATTAAAAACACTGGCAGCTGAATTGATTAACATTTATTAAATTGTTACACTGGAATATTCTGCCAGGAAACCTTTGACCTGCATTGATGTGAATATGTAAAAGTCACATAAAGATTGCTGCATACCAATTGCACACCCCTGTGGGCTGGAAGCTGTACCCTTTCCCAACAGGATAATGTCACTGCCACACTGCAAAAACTGCTCAGAAACAGCTCAAGAAACATGAACTTTACTCTAGCAGGGCTGATCCACCCTGCAACCATCGGGACCCAAAGGATCTGCCTCCACGGTCCTCGTGGCAGACGCTCCAGGACACCTTTAGAGGACGTGTCTCCCAGGCCCCAATGGGCCATTGCTGTTAGAACAAACTGAAAACCTCTAGAGATGAAAAATGAAGCTAACATGATGTGACTAAAAAAAAATCCAGTTCCTACAATGACTGCTAAAAGTATCAATGTGTTTATGGCAATGCCCCTTCCTATCTTAAAGAACTTCTTTCTTTAAAATGTACGGCACGCTCCTCCAGATCGGCTCACACAAACTCTCTCATCGTACCAAGGACATATTTAAGGGGGGCCGGGCTTTCTGTGTGGCTGCCCCTCATCTATGGAACTCGCTTCCACCTGAACTGAGAGCGCCTCAAACTTTGGACAGTTTTAGAAAGGGCTTAAAGACTTTTCTTTTTATAAGAGCTTTTAATCTTTGTGCATAATTCTTAGCTATTTTATCTACACCCTGGTGTATTTTAATTTTACACCATGGTCTGTTTTTAGTGTGTTTTTTACTTTTACTGTTTGTTATAATGTTTTTTTGTTTTGTAGCACTTTGAGGTTTTTTAAAATGTAAAGTGCGTTATAAATCAAAGGTATTATTATTATTATTATTATTATTATTATTATTATCAGTTGAACATTTTGTTCTATTTGTTGTCTAATAAGAAACTACTGCCAGGCGTCTGTTAGCTTAGCAAAAAGATTAGACTAGTTAGTTTAGCATAAACACAGGATTGGAGCTAGTCGCGGTTTCACAAAACCTTAAACCTTTTCATCTTGATTGAGACACTCATATATCCACTGGAGCAAGACGAGCCCAAAATAACCTGTTTGCACAATTAAGTTCTCCAGAGTAACATTGTGAGACAAAGACTCAGACTCACAATGTTCCCCTAATCCAAAATCTGGTGAACACTCTGGCTGCAGCAAGCAATTTCATCTGTCTTATTTTTCATCTTTGTCCTCAATAAACTCAAACATAAAAGGTTTTTTTTTTAAATTAATTACTTAAAATATCCAATCATCTGTATAGGATTCCTTAGCAAAAATAACTGTGATAAGTAGGATTGCTTGGGGAAGTCAGGCTTTCAGCACGTGGATGGCTGCAGGGAAATATAGATTGAAAGAAAACCACAGCTAAGGGACTGTATTCCCTTTTAGATAATTTGCCTCATGGTGCATTAAATTATCCATCTGCACAAGGACATATCAGCCTTAGAGCTGCAGCCTATGAGGAGCATGACCTAGAGTTCTGCAGTCATGCAGAAACACTACATTTACCATAGTCAAAATAAGATATGTAATTTGTCTATTTATTGTTCATTTTACTGTCATCAGAATTTCTCGTATTCTTCCTCTGGTAGATTTTTGGAGGTCAAACTGAAATGATTATTGAGCCAGAGCTCTCATAGCATCTTGGTTACGAATTCAAGGAGCAAAGAAGACGATTATATATTAAACACACTGAGAGTGTCCCCAGGTTCTCGTCTCTAAATGTGTGTGAAATGCAAACTTATCCTCTGGGAACATGTTCTGTCAGGCAGACACAGGGTGGAGGAAATTCCTTAATTACACCACGTGACAGTAGTCCAGAAGAGAAATGATGTATGATACTCAGTGCAGCTGAACATCTTCTCTATGATGCCTGGACCAAACTGTGAGACACACACAGTGAAAACTGGACTCACTGCTGATAGGTGTGTATTATTCCCGTGGTGCGTAAACATTGGCTGGGTCAGTAAACATGAGCATGCTGTGCTGAGTGAGGGTCAGTTTAAGCTATAAAAATGATCCTTTGCTAGCACTGGTAGCTTAAGAAATGCGTCGTAAACAGAGATTTTTTTTCCTTCAAAGTTCTGTCAAAGATCTCAGACTGCAGATTTTAATTAAATTGAGGTAAAGATTCTTACCTTTCTTACCAATTTCCTAGAAAGGTATGACAATGTCAAACACCTAGCAATATCACTCTCAGTGCAATCATTAAATTGAGCTCCAGGCTTCACCAAGGTGTTAGTATTCATTTTTTTCTTCTAAATTGAACCTTTTCTTTTCAGTTTCATTAGATCTGCCACCTCAGTGTTTAAAACTGCTTTCATTTTCAGTTTGATGACAGAAAAAAAATGGGCCCTAATTGATAGATGTCTAATATGTCCCGATGGGCAACCTTGTATGTGTGATCTGTGCATAGAGACACTACTGTGAAAAGAATTTGGTTGAATGTCTCAACGTGATAAGGCCAGAAATGATCAGCACTGTAGGCTTAATTAAGTATTTCAGTCAGATCAGGCGATAAACTCATTTTGGATCACCTGTTTTTGCTTCCTTCACACGTCTGCATCTGTTTGTGGGAGAGACTGGTATGGATGTGGGGCAGCTGCCATTGTAACTAATGATGTGAAAGTGAATAAAGTGAAACTAAAGTGAAAGTGAATTGCATCAAAATTATATTTCTTAGAGGCAAAACTGGGGATCAGAGATTCAGTCTTTGAGACCTTAAACAGGACGTATCTGTGTTTCCTTCTCACAGACAGGCAGGCTGCCTAAAGTTTTAAAGGCTGCTTGAGTATGTTTTACAATTTCTTTTTTTTTTTTTCCCCATATTTGACATGATCTATTACTATTGCACATCTATTCATCCCTTTGCTCTTATTTTGAAAGTTCCATAGCTGCCAGCCAGCTCGCTCTGGTCCTGGTCCTCCTCCTATGGGCAACCTTGTCCTCAGGTTCATTGAGTTGTTCAGAGACTCTTTGGTCCTGCTGTCAGACAGGCTCCAGCGCCTCTATCTTGGATTGCAGCCGCTGATTGTAATCCTTGTTCTGCTCTAGAGATGTGCTGCGAGCTGGCGGGGTGACTCTTAGTAGAACCTGCAGCAGATGGAATACTGTTACTGTATGCTGTAGCACTCAAACACAAGTGGCCCCAGGTTGGATGTGAGAATGATAACACTGTTGTAAGCATATCCCCTGGCATGAAATAGAGACAAGCAGAAAAAACTGCCTCAAACTGAGAGCCGTCTCAAGCCTGAACTTTTATTACTTTTACATATACTGCCAGGATTTTACATTTTAAATCCTGGCCATGTGACTGTTCACCTCTGTAACAGTATTTAACAGAAAATAAGGAAAAAGAATCTAATCCCTGATTAGAGATGTAGCTAGTTCTTATATAGCGCTTTTCTACTCTGACTGAGCACTCAACACGTTTACCCGTTCATACAAGCACTTCCATATGGAACTAAGCTAAGTGCTTACTGTCTAACATTGTCACACACATTCATACTCCAACGCTTGTGTGAGAGAGCAACTTGGGGTTCAGTATTGTGCCCAAGGGTACTTTGGCATGCAGCTCAGAGCAGCCGGGAATCGAACTGCCAACCTTCCAATTAGTAGGTGACCTGCTCTACCTCCTGAGCCACAGCCAGTGGCAGCAGGAGCAGACAGCAGTCTGTCATGGCTACACAGCTTATTCCATGAAGTGGTCAATGGAGAGAAGAAAAAACAGTTCCTGTGGCGCTCAGTCTTCTGGGATAAAGGGATCTGCTGTAAGCGACAGGCATTATTGGACTAACTTGGTCTGAGTTCAGCACAGTTGCACTGGAGGTGTGGTTTAATCATTTTCTATTCATAGTTCACTTTTTAGTGATTTGTGAAGATAATGTCTTACTGTCACTTTTATCTAGGAAATACAATTTTCTGATGCACTGGGACATTAAAGGTTCACTTTATTAACCCTCTGGGTCATCAGTAACAACTGCAACTGGACTCCCAAGTATTAGCAATCAGAAAACAAAGAAAATAATCAGTCTAAATGACACATAACAGAAACTACTACAATTTTTATTCCCCCAAAAATAAGTTTTGTTTTTGTTCTTTAGTTTTGTTCCAGTGAGGGTTATCACCTGTGATGGTGGTTTAAGTCCATATACCGCACTTTAGCTCTGCTAATATGGACTGGGTAATATGTGAGGATCGAAAGGATGCAGCATTGTTTTATGGAAATGAAAATTATCAACCTACAGGGGTCTGAAAGACACCCTGAAAATCATAGTGAAAAGATAATGTGGCAGGCTAGTGCTTTTTACACAAATCTCATCGCAGCAACTCAAAATGGTACTCAGCATTTTGTATGATCAAAGGAACTTTGATCAGCTGGCTTTTTCACCGTAACTCCGCGAACGTTTGTCCTATCGAAAAAATTCAAATGGTTCCTGAAAGCCCAGACTGCACTTCACAGCCACATTGGGGTATTAGGGTATTTGTTGCCAGAAGTCCATGAAGGGCGGCACTTTTGAAGATGCATTCGGAGTTAAAGGGTTGACTTTGGTTATAACTCTAGAACGACGTGACCTAGGATATTCAAATTCACACTGTAGATGCATATTTGAAAAATCTCAGATGAGTTCATATTTTTTGCAGATTTGACCTAAAGGCAAAGGTCAGAGGTTAAGTTTTCTGAAAATCTTGTGAACGCAATAACTCAAGACCGATCTCACCTAGGATCTTCAGATTCAAGCTAGACCCATCTAACTTCACACACTTGTTCACTGACTTTATTATAACAGCTGTTTGACCCCACCCCTACCCCTGTTACCAATCTAAAACAGCCAAGCATTGGTGTCTGCTCATGCATTCTTAGTGTTAGGCATGTTGTATACAGCCCTTTGAGTGCTCAGGTAGAGTAGAAAAGCACTAAATAGGAACCAGTCCATTCACCATACTGCTATTTAATTTATTTTACTGGATAACAATTTATCATATATTATATGCTCTTCACCACTTCTCAGAGTCTTAACAGCTTTTAACTGTAGCTGATCAACTGTAACTAACAAACAAAGGAGGTGCAATAGCACCTGCTTTAAACATAGAATGAAGAAGTATAGAGTACGGTGCAGTGCTTTCTTCACATTAATGGAGGTAATGCATCCACGTTATTTGTTGACAATAACAAACAACCAGGAAGAAGCTGACGTTAATAATTTCTCCACATTTCCATATTCACTTCATCTAAATGATAAAATATGCGCTGAGTGACACGGCGGAGGAGGCAGACTTTTTGTTTGGAGGCTCAGAGTGATGGAAGAGGCTGGAAGCTTTGCAGCTCCTGCGGTGTCCGTGAAAACAACTGTGAGACGGAAGTATGCAGAAGATATTTACTGGCAGCTTTCCAAAGTGTATTTTTAACTAAAGTAAAACAAATAATCATTTTTTTAAAAACTAACTAAATAAATGAACTTTCTGTGACACAGACTTCTAAACATTGTTCTTCATTAGGTAGCAGAGTCAGCGATGGACTGTGGCACTCTGTGAGCCTTGATGCGAGGAATCTACAGATCACCCTTACTGTGGATAATGAGCCCTCCTCCACAATTGAACTTTGGGAACAAGTGCAATCAAGAGGCAGCTTTTACTTTGGAGGTTAGTGGATTTACACATTGTGCTTCCAATATTAACATAGCTTAAGGCGTTCTCACTTACACACCAGCTCTAACTAAAATAAAACTAAAGGTTGGATCATGTGTTATTTCCATCCAGGCTGTCCTACCTCTGCAATGGACTGCCAGGTCTTTACTCCAGCCTTCCAGGGTTGTATGCAACTTATATTTATCAACAGCCAGCCGATGAATCTCAGTCATGTACAGCAAGGTCTTCTGGGGAATTATAATGAGCTTCAGTTTGACATTTGCAATATAAAAGACAGGTAAGGTAGTTTGACTTTCTTGTCAATACTTTCTTTTAATAAGAGGATTGTTCAAATGTAGATCTTAAAAAAAAATAAAATATGTGATTGTTGAATGTCAAACATTATCCAAGCTGGCAGCAAAGAGTTATCCATGCCCATACTGTTAATTTGTGGATGACAGTGTGCTGTCTGCAGAGCAGCCTGAATGTCACTGACATCTTGTCCCAAAGAGACAAACTGACAGGATCGTCCAATTAAAGTGCAACACAAAACTCGGAAGTACCTTCTCTGACAGAGGACTATGCTAACAAGCTGCCTCCCTACTGTCCTGTGTGCCATGCTCCCCCTCATTACCCTGCACAGCTGTGGGTCTTGTGAACACAACTGGTGGACCTACAAGCGCCAACACCTGCATGTGGATTGAAACATGTTTAGGACTGAGACAAACATGCAGACTGCTTTTTTTCTTGTGTTTGCACCAAG
Organism: Archocentrus centrarchus; assembly: GCF_007364275.1. Taxonomy (NCBI): domain Eukaryota; kingdom Metazoa; phylum Chordata; class Actinopteri; order Cichliformes; family Cichlidae; genus Archocentrus; species Archocentrus centrarchus. The sequence goes on along the minus strand of NW_022060263.1, from coordinate 579,988 downwards.
GAGATTTTCTGTTTTTCAGTTTTCACACTAACTGCCAGTGTTTGCAGTCAGAGGATACGCCAACACAGCAATACTGACAGTCTGTTTTGTCAGTGGGCCAAAGGATGCTCTGCAGGAAATGACTGAATGATGGAATGAGATGCACCAACTGTATTCCACCAGCATGTTTTTGTTGTTCCACCTAATTTGATTTATTGAGTGGTGTTGATCAAGAATCCGAGTCAAGTCTGTGTTCTCAACTGAGAAGTCAGCTCTATGACTTGTTAGCCCCTACTGAAGTATCTGCAGAGCCTTTTTTAAACTGGCTGAATATGACCAACTGACTCACAAGCTGTTGGTATCTACATCATTAGATCTGAAAAAAAAAAAAATCCCATAATAATGTGGTGTGACACATGTTCCAAATATGTATCCGTACCCATTACTTCTGTAATGAGAAGAGAAGCCCATCAAGGTAAGAGACATGCCTGCTGTTCAGTGTCATTTGTCTGCCAGCTGGATTACACAAAACTACCAGGCTGTGTTTCAGTAAAGTTGGTTGAAAGATGGAGCAGAGGAAAAAGAAGTAACATTGGTGCAGATACTCCACTGTGGTACAAGTTCACACTTAATATGAACTAGCATAAAGCTCATTGTTCACCATCCCCAAAATGAACTACCCTAGTTCACTTCCTCTGTTTTCTTTAAGTGAGTCGCTCTAAGCAGCCATCCATCGATGCATCCATGTGTCCATTGTTCTACTGCTTATCTGGGGCGCAGGGGCAGCAGTCCTACCATGGTTGTCCAAACATCTTCCTAGCCACCTCCTATAGCTCTTCTGTTTGGACAATGAGTCGTTCCCAAGCCAGTCTTCATGCTCTGGGTCTGCTTTGGGGCCTCCTCTTGGATGGGCATGCATTAATTGCTCTGCTAAGATGCATCCAGGAGGCATTGTGGCAGAATGCCTGAGCCATCTCTACTGAGGGACCAGTGGCTCTACTCTGAGCAAATACATAAGACAGAAAAAACAAATGACTTTAACCTGCATTTTTTCTAAGGACCATTACGGAGCGACCTGCACGGTTGCAAAAAGATAGGTGTATGGAAGTCTGTGAGAATATGACTAATGCTCATCTCACCTGTGACCTGAAACACTGTCCTGATTTCATGGTCTCAATCACTAGTTTCAAGCCTTATTATGATGCTCATTTTATAAAATATGGTCTCCTTAGAGTCAAAAATGATTATAAGGAGACTTAAGCTTACATTATATGAGTGTGCAATGTCCCAGGGTTTCTCAGTCAGATCCACCCTCACATCACATCTAGTTTCAAAACGCCAATATGGTGAGAGAGAAAATGATCAGGCTTCATAACAAGATTTCATGAATCACTAGGTGTCATTACAGCGGCTACATTGATCATTTATGTGCAGTGTACTGTAATAACAGATAACAGCCTGGTCATGTCACATATACTGAAAATCTTTACATGTCATGTAATAAACGTAGCTAAAGTTGTAAAATAACTTTTGCTAACTGATGCTATCCTGCACTGTAACCTATTGTAAGGCTGAGCTTGTGAGATTTTAACTTTCATTTCACTTTTATTTCTTCGCTACATGTAAAGACCCCTGAGTATATGAGAAAATTAACTTTTATCAGAGTTAATCTCTTTTTCTTTCAGTCTAATTACACCTTGTGACTCAGTTTATTGTTCATGTGCACTTGGGTGTGCTGGCTGCTGTCATTTCTTGACCTGTAAGGGCAGCCATGGACACAACATCAGAAAATAGCCTGATGGTAATTAAACCAATGGCTGCAACCTTATCCATGTTGCGGCTGGCCTGTGCTGCTGCAGTTAATAGGTGAGAGATAAAAGTGTATGAAATTATAGATGCATGCTTGAAAGGGTGGCAATTATGTGAAACTCAAGGAGGCTTGAGGACAGGACTATTAATCAGAAGAGTGTGGTTTAAAATTTTCTGTGAAACACGTTTTGTGGTGAAATCCTATTAACAGGCATTCTTGTTTGAAGGTGACAGAGATGCATTTATTTTTAGAGAAACATTGCCGTGTCTTCACTTTTTCAAATCCAGACAAGGACACAGTGAGAAACTGTCAGTTCACACTTGTTTTTATTTTTACTTTGCACAACATGAATCAACAGCAAATGAGTCTTTCTTTCGTGGGGAGGTGGGGGGGGGGGGGGGGGCTCCAAAGCTGATGCACATGACAGCATAGAAAAGAATAAAGGGGAATGTGAGCAGGGCTCCTTCTTACCTGATGGATAAAAGATCAGCTTTGTAAACATGAACAAAAGAATTGGATTTGTTAGTACCTAATGCAAATGCCTAGAAGCTGTGTGTGTGTGTGTGTGTGTGTGTGTGTGTGTGTTTCTTTGTGGTAGGAAATAAAGTGTTATCATCTTGAGCTGCTCCCAAATGCTTTGTTGTTCTGAACACATGAAAGAGCTAGAAATTGAAGATAAATGCACATTAGGAGGTAACTAGAGATTTTTGAATTAGTCAACAGACAAGAAAATTAATTAGCAAGCATTTTAATAATCAATTAATTACAAGCGATCAAAAGCCAAAAATTCTCTGCTTGCAGCTTTTTGAGTGTGATAACTGGCTTGTCTTCTGTTTTGTTTTTTACATACTGGCTTTTTTCATGTCTCACTTCTTGATTGCTGGTTAGACAGAGGAAGTATTTATATATTTTTTTCTTATATTCTAAAGAGAAAATAACTAATCAGTCCAAATAATAATTGATGCAAAGTATTTCCAGTGATAAATGGACATGTACAGATCTGATTGGATCAGATCTCCAACAAATGATCTGGTGACAGTGAGGGCTCATCTGTTCAGCTCAGTTCTATGTTGTTGTGTTTAGTACACCACTTCAGTCAGTGGCAGAGCACTTCCTGCCAGTAGGAGAGCTAACAGCATGAAGGACGCTAACAACAGCAATATTTTACCTGATTTTCTTTCTGTGTTTGCACTAGTTTTTAAATTACCTGCAAACTGTGATCAGGTAACTGAACAGGCAGCGCTTTCCCTGTCAAATCACTCTACCTCCATTTATACTCTATGAAGATTATTTCGTATTATATTAATGTGTGCGTGTGTGTGTGTGTGTGTGTGTGTGTGTGCGCACGTGCGCATAGAATGGGACTGAGGGAGTCAATTGATTTTTTCCATAACTTTCACTAACCTTACCATACCATGTTAACTGCTGATTCTAAAGTGACTATAGGTGGGAAAGTGAGCATGACGTGTTGCTGTCTCTGTTTTAGCCATGTGATGGACTGCCAATCTGACACTCACCTTATGACAGCTGGGATAGACTCCAGCCCCACCTGGAGAATGCAAGAACATGGATGTATGGATGCAGTGCTACTTCTCCCCACTGTGAAACTGGAGCAAATCTATAATGATAGATGTTCATCAGTGCAAGTCCACTCAGTCCTTTGCTGTTTATAATACTCCTGAAATAGGGATTTGTGAATCACAGTTGAACTGAAGGGGTATCAGTGGATATGGCATCTTTAGCAGAATGACAGATGTCGCAAATGAAGATCGCCATGTTTAGAGCTCCACATCATAATGCAGAATCTTCACAGCCTGCAATAGTTCAATTTAATTTTATTTTTAGAGCACCAGTTAAACTAAGAGTTACCTCAAAGTTCTTTAAATACAATATTAAAAAGAAATCCGGTGACACATGAGCGCTGATGTGCAAGCACTTGATTAATGTGGGAAGAACTTCATTTTAGTTTTAGTTTGCATTTTGTACCAAAGTACACAGATTAAAACTTTTTTCTGGTTGTAATTTGGTTGCTGAAAAAAAAAAAACAGAAGCAAATTCTAACACTGTCCATTAAGACCTGCATCCAGTGACATAAACACTCTCCTGGTCTTCAAATTATTTGATTTATAACATCAATGACAGAATGTGGCCAAAAATTAATCTCAAGCACTTTAGTTGGTTATCAAATCTAAAGATAGAATCTGTTATTGTAAAAAATTGTTCAAAATTTGAATATAAAAATATTGGCTATCATTCATAAATATTTGTGTAGAAATTGTGAAAGTGTGTACACAAAATTGTTATTGTGTGCACCAGCCTATTTTTTTCTTCCCATTGAGCATATGTTAGTGAATCAGAATCGGGCTAAATCAGCAGGCTTGCGTACAGTCACACCCTCATTTCTCCATATAAGGAAACACATTTACCTCACAGCGAAGTGGAGAATTGGTGACAGGTTAGAAGAGAGAAGCCAAGAAAGCAGGAGAAAGTCCAACTGAAGAAACAGAAACAGTTAAGGTCTGAGCTGAAATAATAGAGATTCTGTATATTAGTTATAATTTTGTGTAGACTAAGTGTAGACAAAGTGGACATGGAATAATAAAGAAAAAACTAGCAGACAACCGTATTCTCCAGCAACTGTGGGATAGTGCCAATACATTAGACTGTGATGATAGAAGTAATTTTTAATAAAAGATAACATAACTGTCATGGTCAGCTGTGTGGCAGGCGGGAGATGCATGATGCAGGACTCAAAACAGGATTAAGCTTACTTCAGCTTTATTGCGGTTGAACAGGATTTACGGAGCTGGATAGGAAAAACTATTCAAAAAGCTATGATACCGACAGATGGGAGAGGACACAACGGGCAGGGAGCCATAGACAAAAGCGCGACAAAGGACAAGAGAAAACACAGACAATAAATGCAGAATGGTAAATTAGCTTGGACTCCAGGGCTCAGGCTCAGAACACTGATACTACGTTTCCAAGGTGCCGCTGCTCGTGCCAGTGCTGGTGTCGGTTTCAAAACGCTTAAAAATGGGCCTGCATTTCCACCGCACTTCATGAACTGCTCCTTTACGTATGAGTGTGGGCCCACAAACGTGGGAGAACACGCTGTTGCTCTGCAAATACGTTTTAGGGTCCAAACCAAACTACTGCAGCATCTGTGTGCAGCACAGAGGGAAACACAGACAGTGATCAAACTGAACAGCAGAGATCCATGGGAACCCCTGCTGAACTGTCTAAGTGACATCAAGTCCTGGATGAGAAACAATTTCCTAAATCTTAATGAAAGCAAAACCGAGGTCATATGCTTTGGTAAATTTGACCCCTCAAGCTACTCCTCTGGCACTCCGAGTCATTTGGCTCCTCACTGTCGTGATGCTGTGAAAAATCTGGGTGTCATTTTAGATAGTAGTTTTAAAATGGAGAAGCAAGTAAGTGCTGTTACCAAAATCAGTTTTTACCAACTCAGAGTTATTGCCAAGGTAAAACCTTATCTCCCACAGCAGGACCTGGAAAAAGTTATTCATGCTTTTATTACTTCCCGCCTGGACTACTGTAATTCTCTGTACTTTGGCATAGATCAATCATCTGTGCGCCGCCTGCAGGTAGTCCAGAATGCGGCAGCTCGTCTTTTAACCGGTTTAAAAAAGCATGAACACATTACCCCAGTCCTGTCATCCCTTCACTGGCTCCCTGTCCATTTTAGAATCGATTTTAAGATTTTATTGCTTACTTTTAAAGCCTTAAACGGACTGGCACCTTTGTATCTGTCTGAGCTGCTTCACTGTCACACCCCTGTAAGAGCTCTGAGGTCATCGAACCAGCTGCTCTTACAGAGGCCTAAAACTAGACTAAAACAGAGAGGTGATCGAGCTTTTGCAGCAGCAGCACCAAAGCTATGGAACGATCTACCTCTCCATATCCGCACAGCTCAGACGATACACACATTTAAATCTCTATTAAAAACACATTTCTTTTCCTTGGCATTTGGCTGCAGTGCTACCTCCTTTTAGATGATTGTTTTATGGTATTTTATGGTACTTGTTTTAAACGTTTTCATTTTTAATTTTCTTATGTTATTTATTGTTCTTAATGTTTTTATTTATTTATTTTTATTTTATTATTTTATTTATTTATTTATATATTTTTATTTTTATTTAGTATAGTCCTTGGGGTTACAGATCTTGTACAGCACTTTGGTCAACGTCGTTGTTTTAAATGTGCTTTATAAATAAACTTGACTTGACTTGACTTGACTTGATTAGAGCAAGACGACAAGTACGCACTTTGTGTCCTTTTATCTGTGATATGAACTGATACAAAGCAGCAAGTTCAGCCTTAGAGCCCAACCTGATTCACAGCTGTGAAAATCGCTTCGCTTTTCTCATGTAATACACATGTAATATGGTAGAAAACACTGGCACAGCACCCGGTCAGTGGAAAAAGGGCCTCAGACAAAGTGGAACACTGCTGGGGCTCGGGTTTCTCCGAAGATGCTGGAAGCTTGGAACCCTTAGGAACAGGTGCAGGCAGTGGTGGAGCGGGACTCATCGGCTCGGGACAATCGGGACATTTGGACTGAGTGGGAACCTCTGGAGGCTTGGACGGAGTGGGAAGCTCAGATGAAGGTACTGCGGCTGAAGATCTTTAATGCGATAGTTGCTGCTACTGCTTAAGATTCCAAACATCTTGAAGACTCTGATGCAGGCGGCACTGAAGACTCTGATGCCATTGGCAGTGCAGACTCTGAAGTGTCTGGCACAGATAATGATTCAGGCAGTGGTGCTTTAGACGCTGAGGGTGGGAGTGGTGGAGCTGCAGATGCTGAAGGCTGGCTAAGTAACTGCTCTGAAAGCTCAGATTGTAGATGTGCAGAATATATCGCTGTTCTCTCTGAGGACTAGGACCACTCTGCAGGGCATCTGTCTCCATTGATGACTGGGGCTGCTTCAGAAGGGTACACTGCTACTCCTTGTGGCTGATGTTTTGGCAGGACCTTCGCTGCCCCCACCTGTGGAACAGATACAGGTGCAGGGGCTGGACGGTCCCTGGCCGCCCCCACCTGTGGAACATATACAGGCACAGGAAGCTCAGGCACTGGGGAAGCCTCAGCTACACAACAGTCTTTGCATTGTACACAGCCTCTTTTGCTGCCAACCCAAAAGCACGACACAAAAAGTCTTTGTTGGCTGGCTCAGGAACACAGATTTTCTAGGCTGAACAATACAAGAGTCAGTCTCTGGCTGGGGAGGCTGAGTTCTCATTGTAGCTGAGAACTTTTCCCCATAATAGCATCAGCCGTATTCAGCCCAATAGACATTGTCTTGAGGTCTGGGGACTTGGTGATGCAGGTAAAGATCACAAACACCCTGGCCAGGTCCTTGCAGGAATCCAATGGAACTGAGTCTGCTGGATCAATATTTGGTCGTGTTGTACTGTTATGGTCAGCTGTGTGGCAGGCAGGAGATGGACCCGTGATGCAGGGCTTTATTGCAGGTTGAACAGGATTTACAGAGCTGGTTTTGTTTCCTAGTTTGTGCGGTTGGGTCCAGCAGCATAAACTAGGAAAACTACTCAAATACTATGATACAGACAGCCGATAGAGCACACAGCCGGCAGGGAGCCATAGACAATGATGGGACAAAGGACAAGGGAAAATGCAGACAATCAGTACACACTGGGGTAAGTTAGAGAAGTGAAGACAGCTGAGAGAACAGGTGAACAGAATAACAGAAATGAGACACAGGGAAGCAAAGCGGGACACAAGGCATATGGAACATGAACCTGGCAAACTAAAACAGGAAGTGAGAAGACAGGAAATAGAAACGCAAACTTGACACCACACGGGGAGGCAGACACACTGAGGAAAACAGACACAAAAGCCTCCTCATAAACAGGGAGGAACACTAAGGGACAAAACACAGGGAGAACCAAACTGTAAAGACACAGGGAAAAGGAGAACACACAAACTGTAATGACAAAAAGCAAGGATGAACCGGGAAGAAACAAACACACTAAGGAATACAAGAAACAGTACAACACAAAATAAACCATTGGTCACTAAAATAATTAAACTACAAAAGTCCATTAAACTAAGAAACATAACTGAAGAAATAAAACAATAGCAGAACTTCAAAAACCCAAGACCCCAAACTCTGGAATGTGTCATTCCTGGCATGTTTAGGCTTACGGTGTTTTGAAAAACTGTAAATAACCAGAAGGAAATCATAATAAGAAATATTATCATTAATATTAGTAGTAGTAGTAGTAGTAGTAGTAGAAGTATTAGTGTTTCATTTAATTTATCTAAATTTGTTCATAACATTCTAACAAACTGAGGTACAAAATATTGATGAATCACTGATTTGTGTATGAAAAGTTTGTACGCATGGTTTACGCACAAATTTGTGCAAACACGCTGTTTGTGAATAAGGCCCAATGTGTGCAGATTAAAGGATTACGACTGGTGATGTTGTGTGAGTGTGTGTGTGAGAGAGAGATGGTGCACTTACACAAAGGAGAAACTAGAATGACTGTTAATGTCAGCAGTATGTAGTCAAGACTCATACTGAGACAAGTATTTCTTTGTCATTTATTATTTTATTAATAAATTCCAGTTTATTACATTTATATTTTTGGATGTATTTGTTATGTTTTATTTTACAAAGTTAGAAAAGTTTACGTGCACATAAACAATGATTTCCAGTCTGTTCTACAGAGTGAGGAATGAAGGGCTTATTCATTGAACAGTGATAATGGATTGGTACTCTGTATTGGTACCCAGTATCATATCAGAAGTGGAAACAGTCAGGCCAGCATCCCTGCTGATAAACTCTTGTGTAACAGTCTGCTTTCCTTTTTTCAGATGCCTTCCTAACCTGTGTGAACATGGAGCCCGCTGCTCTCAGATGTGGAGCTCTTTCTCTTGTGACTGTTCAGGGACGGGTTATGCTGGAGCGACATGTCACAACTGTGAGCACTTTGTCTCACTTTCATTTCTTCACCTCCTCTCAAACCCACCATCACACCCACTGCACCACCCCATTTATTCCTGGTCTACTGAGTTGTGTCATTCGATTCGGCACACATCTACCTGCCTCACTCATACCTTTCTTCATCTTGTGCAAAGCAAAAAAAGCTGTCCTGCTTCAACTTGACAACACCTTTACAACCAGTGCTGCTATTCTCGCTATCAAAATTCTAAGAATCTTTTTTGCTACACCCTAAATAGTGTTAGACTGGCTGACTTTAGACTGACTCTGCATGTAGGAGTTTTTCCTTACGGCTGTCATTTTATGACATTGCCTTGATATTTGCTATGGAGACGGCTGTTGGAAAGTATGTGAGAAATTTCCCTGCCCCAGAATACTGATATCTTGTTTATATGCAGACAAACACAGTTCTGTTTGGCTGATGGAGAGAACATGGCAGATAAGATCATCTGCTGAATTAAAAATAGGGCCTTTCATCAACTTCTCCGTAAACACATAAAATCAACTTTTTTGTCTAGAACTCAAACTTGAATTTCTGGAAACTGAGTACTTGGAAATATTCAGCAAATTCAATAGAATTCAAATGATTTCTTGCTTTATATCTGGATTGTGCCAAAAACACAAACTTCACTTGCTCAAGAGTTTGAACTGCATGAACTATTAAAAAAAAAAAAGGCTCATTTTCAAAACTCTCAGTGGGGTTAGAAACCAGTTCCCTATAATGTGATCACTGGACACAGTTAACACTTTACCATCCTGATACTAGTTATACTTATGATACTGGTGCCAGCTAGCCTAACTGGTACCTCTTAGCTTTGACACTAGCAGAAATGGATGGAAACATTAATCAGTTAACTGAAGAATTAATTTTTAGCTCATCTGGCTAAAGGGCCGATAAGCTTATGCCATGGCGAGGTGTCATCCATCCATCCACGGTTCACAAGAATTGCTAATCCTCCTACAGTATTTGTCAGAATTTAATCAAACTTATAGAAAATGATCACATAATGGGTCTTCATGTGAACGGTGATGGATTGTGAACTGGGTGAGCGACCATATCACTGACATTCTGGTTTGTAGACACTAAGTGGCACCATCTTGCCTTATGAGCATTGTCTAATCTAAATGGGCTAGTGTTAGTACTCTTTTTCATAGCACCCTTTTCATCCCATCTAGGACACTTGCTATTGAAACCAGATACTATGGGGTCTAGAGAACCTCACAGGGGACTGTTTCTTCATGCAGTTTTAAAGCCAGTTTTTTAGGACAAAAACTTTCCTTAATGTTTTTTCTGATGTCTCTTTCATTTATCTTATTTTTTCCATCAACTTCTATTTTTGAGAATGTGCTTGCAAATAGCTTGACTTGACTTATTTTCATCAAATAATAGAACTTATTATCAAGCTAGTGACAGACAATAAAGTTTGCTTGCTGTCATTGTCATTTCATCCAATTAGAATGACAGTCAGGGGCCTATTGTTTCAGCTGTTTGATTTGAATCTGTTTGTGTGGAGGATGACATCTCATGAAAGTAATGCAAAATTACATTTGGTTCAGAGCCGAAGCATTTTGTGTAGTGTATACACTTTAAAATGGTCTGATGAATAAATTCGGTTTTAAGACTCTACAAAACAACAAAATGTGGGATCAGGATGCAGTTGGTGCCATAATCAGCATGAGGGGGAAAACAACTAAAAAGCAGATATTCATAGAATCCAAGCATATGTCACCATCACCAACCACGTTACTTATCTTAAAGTATGAAAACAACTTATAAAGAGTTCATAAATAGATTTTGTGTATTCATGACTCATCCGATGGAAAGCTGTCAGAGCGTGGGCTGATTCTTGGAGGAATAACTGATTTCTGTCCCCACTCTGCATCTTCCAGCCATTTACGAGTCGTCCTGTGAGGCCTACAAGCTGAGTGGCAGCTCCTCTGGCTTCTACTTCATTGATCCAGATGGGAGTGGTCCTTTGGGGCCCACACAGGTATACTGCAACATGACAGGTGAGATCATTGTAGACCTCGTGTTGTCACCTTTTACTCCTTTCAACATCACCCGAGAACTGGCAGAAAGCTCAGAGTAAAGAGTACACTGGCTTATAGATTAGCCTGCATTGATCCAGAGCCCAGCAGCACTTTAGACTACCTCCCGAGGGATTAAAATGTATGTTCAGTTGTCTTACCCATGGATTTAATCATTCATTTTCACCCAGTTTTTTGTCTCTTCTATATATATATATATATATATATATATATATATATATATATATATATATATATATATATAAATGTTGTCATGGTACTTCCATCAAATAATGCTTAAATTAAAAGGACATCTTGTTCTTCTCAAGTCTCACTGCGAGCAGTAATGTAGGATTTATGGCTTCTCAAATCCAAAAGATTACAACTTGACCAGCTTATAGATCTAAATTCCCCATCCAGTGGCCTCGAGAGGCATGGGGGTCATTAAGTCCAAAGGGGTTAATCCCCTCAGTGTATTAGCGTGCACAGTAAATTTCATGACAGTATAGCAGAAATTCTGTATGCAAGGCTGACATATTTCATTAGTAATGGTGCCATGAAAAAAAAATGTAATTGTTAATCCTCAGAAATGCATAAATGTGTTCTGTTAAATTTGCACATTTCTTAGGTAAAAGTGTTTTTGACCTGATGCTGGCTCCAAAGTCATGACTCTTCCAAAATTATTAGTATTCATCATACTGCAATCAGGAATATCCACATTAATTTTCACAGAAATTTCCCCATTGATTTTTTTTTTTTAATCCCCTGTCCTGATATTTATCTGTTGCTCATGGAGAAACTGGGAAAGTTGCGTCAAGGCTGAGGAGTCAATAAAATAATTACAAATGTTGCCCTGGGCAGCACAAATATCCATGCTGATTCTATGGCGATGTGATGCATTCATATAGAATTAGAGTTAGTATTAGGATTTTGACCTTCAGTTTTTTACGGTGTACCATCATTTGGGAGGAGCCGTGTGACCAGGTTGATGTCATTACGGCGGCCATTTTGATTTTGGGTACTTCTTTTCGTTGCCGCCGCAGACAAGCCAGAAAGTTCTTTTGATGGCACAAACACAATGTGCTCTGTATCACCTGAACTGTCACCTGAGATGTGACTTTTGACAGACAGGTAGAGGGACAGAAGCTGATCCACAGTCTGCATGACATATAGGACAAAACATATTGAGTTCTGACACTCTGGAGGCAGTACTCGTCACTTAGCTGTCACAACTTTGCCAGCTGCTTTGTCCCTTGCAAGGTCAATGTACCAGTGATAACATTACAGAGAGAACATGGTGTTCTCTACTGCTCCAGTCCAGCATTTTGTTTTTTCAGTCCACTCCTTGCAAACCTGAATTGTTCAGCAGCAGATATGCCTCAACTTGACCTCAATTAAGGAATCCATTAGAGATGTAAATAACTCTAAGCCTGACAACCTGATGAGAATAATCATGAAGTGGAGAGTAAGCCACATCATGAAGTGAGTGGGGATGGAAATAGGACACAGTGCTCTGATTTTATCCAATATATTCCATGCTAATATGTGAATATAAATAAAATCAGTCAGTTATAAATTCAAATTCAAGCTCTCACACTGTGAGCAACAGCTGCAGCCTGTTGGTTCTTCTGTGAAGCTGTAGGCTTTATTTTCCAAGTCATTCCATGAGAGGTTGTCTCACTGATGCTTGCAAACAAAAGCTTTCATTTGTTTAGTTTGTTTTTTTGATGACTGCAGAGATTTGTGAAATGTCACCAACAACACAGGTGGGCCAGTCACCAACACAGAATGCCTCCTAGATGAATTTGGCCAAATGCTACAGCTGCGCAGGAAATAGGACACAGAAATACAGCAATTGCAGCCCAACGTGTTGTGAATCATGACACTTAATATAGTTAATCATTTTACTTAACCCGTCAGGTGTAAGTCATGTGATGACCCTAACTCTAACCCTGTGCTATCAGAATATGAATTTGTTTTTCTTTTTTCTTCACCGTCTTGGCAATCAGAAGACAAAAGGTATTCATGTAAAAATGTTTGCATTTTTTTCCCAAAAGCTCTGTTTGGTTTTCTCCAATACGCAGGGTTAGGATTGGAGTTCAGGACTAGGGTTGGTGTCATCACCAATGATGACCTCAAAGGGTTAATGTAATCTAACAAAAGTGGGCTTTTTTATAAGAAAATGTTGGGTATGGAGGGTACCATTTATTATTCACTCATAGACTTGACGGCACTAGTGCTAACCTTTACACCACCTGATATGCTCACGTAGAATAGCACTGTTGCCTCACAGCAAGAAGGTCCTGGGTTCGATCTGCTGGCTGGCTCTGGCCTTTCTCCGAGGAGTTTGCATGTTGTCCCTGTACTCCAGCTTCCTCCCAAAGTCCAAATATATGCAAGTTAAGTTCATTATGTGGCCGTAGGTGTGAGTGTGAGCATCAATGATTGTCTGTCTCTGTGTTAGCAGTGAGTTAGACTGGAGACCTATCCAGGGTGTCCCTACACTCTTGCCCAGTGTCAGCTGGGATAGGCTCCAGCACCACCACAATCCATCCATCCATCCATCCATCTGTCCGTCCATCTGTCCGTCCGTCCATCCATCCATCCATCTGTCCGTCCATCTGTCTGTCCGTCCATCTGTCCATCCATCCATCCATCCATCCATCTGTCCGTCCATCTGTCCATCCATCCATCCATCCATCTGTCCGTCCATCTGTCCATCCATCCAACACAGTGGTGCTGGAGCTGTTGTAGGGCATGAGGAGAGGTATACCCTGGACAAGTTTCTGGTCCATAGCAGGGCAATTACAATTTGATCTCAATCTACTTTTCTGTTTAGTCAAGCAAAGATCATCTTCTGATATTGCATCTAAAAGAAACACTGCAAATATATATATATATATGCTTTCCTGCTTATGCCCCTCAAAAAGGTATATAGTTATCTACACTGCATTGCCAGAAGTATTCACTGACCAAATCAAATCACTGAATTCAGGTGTTCAAGTCAGTGCAAAAAAAAAAAAAAAAAAAAAAGCAAAATGAAGGTTTTGGAGTGGCCTAGTCAAAGTCTGGACTTAAATCTGATTGAGATTCTTTGGCATAACCTTAAACAGGCTTTCCATGTTCCAAAACTCTCCAGAGTGGCTGAATTAAAACAATTCTGCAAAATTCCTCCACAGAAACATGAAGGACCCGTTGCCAGTTACTGGAAAGGCTTGATTGCTGCAAAGAGTGGCACAACCGGTTATCAGACTGAGGTTTTTCACATAGGGCTTAATGAATGAAGCCATCATTTAAAAACTTTTACTGTATTATCCAAAATAAAATATTTCCAAATGTTATCATTTTTTGCTAAAGCACAGATTACAAAATAAGCACAGCAACATCATCTAACATTACTGACTTGTTTTTCAGTTGCAGAGGAGAAATTGCGGGTGAGAGCTTAATAACGTGCATTTAAGGGAGGTGTTTAATCACAGTAACAAATAAACATTTTTCTTTCAGAGAAGAAGGTATGGACCATATTGTCACACAACATCACAGCTCCAGTCACAGTCCAGAGCTCATCCCTTCAGAAACCTCACATCATGATGTTCAACTACAGTGCTTCAGCTGAACAACTGCGTGCTATCGTATCTGGGTCGGAACAGTGCCAGCAGGAAGTGGTTTACAACTGCAGGAAGTCCCGTCTTTTTAATACAAAGGGTGAGTTGCTATGCTAAATGAGTTTCAGTCTCTCCCCAGAGGGTTTCATGCAGTCCCATCATTTCTTATGTCAGCAGAAACTGACGAATAAAACATCCTTGAGAACAGTTGAATTGAGACTGCATTAAAACACAATTCAGGCAGGACTACTGTAGACTCAGTAGACACTGCAGTTATAAGTGTGCCACTTTTTTTTTTTTTTAAATCTGTGGGCATAATGGAGTTGAAGTAAGGAGCAGTAATACAGGACAAAGTCATTCACCAGGAATGTGGTCTTGCATGTATTTTTTTGCTGACCCCATTTTTTTTTTTTTGCTTCTGCATGGCATCCTCCCACTGTGCAGCCTGACTGGTCTCATCCAAATGAAAGAGTTGCTGCACAGGTCCAAAGTCACTATGAACATGAGCATGGTGTGTGTGTGTGTGTTTACAGTGTTGCATCGTGAACTGAAAGTCAGGCTGTCAGCCCTGTGCTGCTGCCTCTTTCGACGTCCCCTCGCCGGCTGCTTCACTATTCTTGTTATATGTTAACAATAACCTGAAAGACTGTATCCAGTCTTTTTGTGTGCATTTATCTCAAATCACTCCGGCACCTTTGGTGTTCCAAACATCCAAGCACTTGCCCTTAAATCATGAAACATTCATGAAGCCCCAGTTCTGCTTTTCCCTGGGTACTGTGTGTGCAAACAAACAAGTTCATTATCACCCCAGACATCAAAGAGAGACCAAAAACAGCTTATTTTATAACTGCATGAACACTTGAAGAAACAATCTGAATTTTTTAATGGCTGTCTTTGTTGTTTAGGCACTCGTATCTCCTGTGGAAAAAAAGGTCAAATGTCTTTTTGTAATTCACTTTTCTGAGCATGTAGATACAAACGGTCTCACTTTTAACAACAGTGTTGCTCAACAGAATATTTAAATCATTCTTAGGCAAGATGCCACTCATTATGCTAATTTATCAGAAAAAAAAACAACAGCAGTAGCTGTTCAAAGGAGTCCACTGGGTTTTCTGAGGCAGCATGTGCCAAGAACATCTGAAGTTCACCTCCAGTTGTGGCGTTTTGCTGTGTGACATGTCCTCTGACTGCCATCTTTTCTCCCCGTCAAAACACACAGATGTTCAGTCGTGTAGTGTCCTTGTAATGAAATGATTCAACTGTGGTGTGATTTGCATTTTAAACATGTTGTTTTTTCCTTATTAAACACTCATAATGAACTCAGTTTGCTACGAGGCAACTGTGGCTTTTAATGTGACAGTGAATTAATAATAAACATTCAGAACAGCACTTTAATTACTCGTCTTTTTGATGTCCTGTTCTGTAGTCGTCGTCGTTGTTTTCACATTTTCTTTTTTTATCCAGGAAGATTTTTTTTGTGTAGAAACATCCTTCCAGATATTTGTTTTCATGTGTCTTCATGAACCTGCCCTTAAATTTGCATCAGACAACTCGGTTTTTAAACACTTGCTACTAAAGGTGTGGTACAGTGGTTCATGTAAAATAGCACCAAATAAATAGTTCAAATTTCAGGCTGCTGAGTAAGGCGTGAGACATATTTTGGCAGACATTGCCCTATCACAGATAGTGTTATATTGGGATACATGTTGTTATTGTTGCTGATATTTTCTCAAATTAAAACTCTTTTTAATTATGCAGAAAAACACTATTAAAAATGATGTAATCACCCATTGATCCCAGTGTTCGCAGTCCTCTCAGCACTGTCTGCAGTACATGCAGCAGAATAGCATCAAAGCTAAGTAGACGTGTGGAGTCAAGTGGTGTGAAGCCAAGTATACAGCAGGTTTGTGCCAGACTAAAGATGTGCATGATCTAACCGAGTTGTGCAGCAGAAGCTTTGTTTGTGTGTGTCCTCCAGCCGTCGTCCTCGTCCTCTCATGTCCTTCTGGGCCACCCCAAAGAGGACACAGTGTAAAACAAATAATAACAGCCATGTGTCTGCGCCAGTTCATTAGGGATAATCTTTGACAGACTACATCATTAAAGCTGGTGTCCTACCCCTGTTTATAATATTCATGTTGCACAGTATGGGTTGCAGTGAATATAGGTGTATAGGTGTCTTAAGTTGCTGATAGAGACAGATATGCATAAAGTCACTGTGACATCACCCACTGTTTTATTGTGCTTTTTCCTTTTATATACAAACATAACAACAGCAACACAGCAAAAGAAACTAACCTAACAACCAAAACTCACAATAACCACAAGGGAAGAAAAAAAAAACCTCACCTTTATTGACCATCATGTTCCCAGCCATCAATTACTATATTAGTGTCTCCAAGGAAACGATAAAACAAATTCCAAATTTCCCAGAAGGTTTTTTTTGTGTGTGTGTGTGTGTGTGTGTGTTTACTGCATATAAGCACATATATCTAGAATACTTTAACCCATCCACAAATATGAGAACATTATTGAATATTTGTCTACTGGAGGCTAAACGATGCATATCCATAATGTGGAAAAATGAGAAAATTTGCACAGTTGCTCAGTGGTTGAAAGGAATGTGTCTGCACCTGGCCTTGGAGAGGTTAAGCTACCCCCTGGGTTCTGGACTACATTTATATTATGAGTATTTGGCATTTTAGACATCATTTCTTCTTTTTTTTTAACTGGATGGGACCATATTTTGATTAGAGGAGAAACTGGAGAGCCAGGTTTGAATTTATACCAAATGAGCTGCTTACTTTGGCTAGCAACAACCAAAATAAATTTAGAGTCAGAATCAGAATCTTTATTGTCATTGTACACAGAAGTTGCACAACGAAATTTAAAATGCATTCCTTTCTAGGTGCCTCAGACAATAAATAATAAAATAATAAAAATATGAGTGATAAAAATGATTACTAAAATACAGTGCACAATAGTAAATTAAGACGAATCTAGCCCCAATACACACACCAACGCACGCACACAGTCAGCACTACCACCCCACATCACTGTCCAAACCACACAGAGTTCAGTTCAATGATAGCCCTGGCATAAAAGCTGTTCCTCAGTCTGTTTGTTCTGGCCTTCATTGTCCTGAAACGTCTGCCTGATGGCAGTAGCTGAAACAAGGAGTGTCCAGGGTGTGAGGGGTCCTGGAGGATGTTCTGTTCCCTCCTCTGGCAGCGGGCATTGAACAGTTCCTGGAGGGAGGGCAGGGGACAGCCTATGATCTTTTGAGCCGTGTTGATGATTCGCTGGAGTGTTTTCCTGTCTGCTGCTGTGCAGCTGTTGAACCACACGCACAGACAGTAGGTCAGGATGCTCTCTACACAGCAACGGTAGAAGGACACCAGCAGATTCTGGGTCAGATAGTTGCTCCTAAGAACCCTCAGGAAATGCAGTCTCTGTTGGGCCTTCCTGACAATGCTGGTCGTATTGATACTCCAGGTCAAATCATCCTGCAGATGCACTCCCAGGAACCTAAAATCTGAAACCAGCTCCACTTCATCCCCCTCGATGAACAGAGGTTGAATGACATGTGTTGTCCTCCTAAAGTCTACTACCATCTCCTTTGTCTTAGTGGTGTTCAGGATCAAGTTATTCTCACTGCACCACCTTGACAGCCGCTGCACCTCGTCCCGGTATGCTGACTCATCCCCGCCTGATATGAGCCCCACCACAGTGGTGTCATCCGCAAACTTAATGATGCAGTTACTGGCATGTATGGAGGTGCAGTCATGTGTGTAGTCATTATTTAATGTAAAATAACAGAAGTTGACTGCGTAGAGAGTTTTTTTAGTCCAACTGAACAAGCCAAAATGACCCCACGTTTAACGTACAGTACTTTAAGCCTTAATAGAGTTTGAATGGGTGAGTCCCAGTAAAATCCACCCTGTACAGTTGTGATGAAGGCAGAGTTTAGTTATAGAGAGCAAAACCACTTTTTCTTCCATGATTTAATCTTTGAAGTTGGGCATTTTGACACGGGGGTCTATTGACTTGCTTTTGGAGCCAGTCTCAGCTGGCTACTACAGAAACCAGCGTTTTAGCTACTTGTGCGTTAGCTTCTTTTTCAGGCCCAGGGATAATTGTTACTAGTAGTTTGCAGAACACAGTGATAGAGGTCAGTGTATTGATTTTCTTTTTTTTGCCTTTAAATCTGCATCAGCAGCAAAATGCAGTATCTGCCGGGCTCTAATGTCAGTTTCTTTGTTTCGCTGCTGTTGAACGATCTCTGCAGGATTTGGGATGAAGCAGGAGAGTGATGTTGGCCTGTCCCACCCACAGCTGCTGTCTTAAGTGCACTTCCACGTTTGGCAACTAGATACTCTAATGCAAATTATTTTAAGTAACCATTGGGCAAAACAAGTGTCTCA
Organism: Archocentrus centrarchus; assembly: GCF_007364275.1. Classification (NCBI taxonomy): domain Eukaryota; kingdom Metazoa; phylum Chordata; class Actinopteri; order Cichliformes; family Cichlidae; genus Archocentrus; species Archocentrus centrarchus. The sequence continues at coordinate 561,144 of NW_022060263.1, read as the reverse complement.
GATTTTATTGCTATTAGAAAACTGGAGCATCATCAATAATCAGCACCCTTGCTGTGATTACCACGTCTTTGTTTTGTTGATTAACTGCATATTGCGGATTTTGACTCCTTGCACAGCTTTATGCAACACTTATCACAATCTTTACTTGCAGTCATTTCAGTAAAGGACACAGGAAAATACATTTGTTTTCTTGATGTCACCAAGTCCTGTCAATATCCAGCCAATTAAAGGGAGAGAGTGACCTCTCCTACAGGACGTATTGATTGTAGCCTTTTCTTATTTGTGTACCTGTTTGGTGTCTCAATACTATTTTAAAACGGGCAAGGAGAGATGTGTTATGACTGCAGTGAAAGTAAGGAAAGCGGGTAAAGATGTGTATTATTTTCATCCTTTGTGATGCAAATGTTGCTGAATAGTTATTGTAGCCTTCCTGCAGCCCCACTTTTGCATACAATTAACATTTGTATCTCCAGTTTTGCCAAGGTGATGGATGATATTTAACTGAATTTCACAGTGACAGCCAGAGATGGGTTTTTCCTCCCTCTGACCCCACTGGTGACTAGTGTGACATGTATCCATACATAAATCTTTGCCTAATATAGCTATAATGTATGCTGGATAGGACGAGAGCACCGTGGCCTGTAACACTGATTATATATTGTGACATGTAGCTTAATGGGCTTTTCCATGCCAGCTGGCCTCTTTGCAGTGCAGGGTCATGTTCTGTGACAGATGATTGAAGCTGGACCACTTAACCCTTTAGTGAAGGTGATCAGTTATGCCTTTATTTTCTTCTTCTTCTTTTTAGTAGATACTAAGTGCATTTCAGGTAGTGTGAATTTCAGTGTATACATCATGCAATGACAAAGGTATCTTGTCTTATTCTTTTTTCTATGGTGTCTTTGTAAAAACCAGTGTCTTTCTTCTGTTTGCTAGTTTTTATCTTCTGTAATCTGTGAGTCCTTTTGTTGGGTTGCTGACTGTCTGGTTTTGTTGCAGATGGCAGTCCGCTGTCTTGGTGGCTGGACCGGGAAGGAGAGAAGAGGAGTTACTGGGGAGGCTTCCTGCCTGGAGTTCAGCAGTGCTCCTGCAGCGTGGAGGAGAACTGCATTGACATGAACTACTTTTGCAACTGTGATGCTGATACAGACACATGGTAGAGACCGTGCAGACACATCAATTTTTATTTCAAACACCATTCTGTATAACAATTCAAAACTAGTACCACAAACATTAACTTGTCTTTTAACCAGTTTAATCATAAATGGAGCAGTACGTATGAAGGGAGCAGGACATACATGTAAATAAACAAATCATTTAAACCTTACACTGGTTTGAAATAAACCAATGCAACGTACTGATGAAAGTGATAAATTATATATTTTTTCATATTTACAGCTGGGTTGTATCATCTCTTCTTTTTAACCAAGACTGTGAATGTGTTTGAGTTCACTGCTGATAAAAGGGCTTCTTTGTTGACTGCAGGCAGGCCAGCCTAACACCAAGACCCTTTCACTGCAGAGCCACGCTCTGTGTGTGTGTGTGTGTGTGTGTGTGTGTGTGTGTGTGTGTGTGTGTGTGTGTGTGTGTGTGTGTGTGTGTGTGTGTGTGTGTGTGTGTATTCATTAAGGAAATAAGAAATTGGCATGTGGAGACAACCTGTATACACAGTAAAATGTAGTAAAGTTTTGACAGAACTCTGTGCAGTCCTGTGAAAAACTAAGTACACCCTTAATGCTTCCATAGGAATTAAGAGGATAATTAGCAGCTTGGTACCTGATTAATTGATCATCAGCAAGTGTGACCACCTCCACAAAAGCAGAGGATTTGGCAGCTTGCTAGTCTGGAGCATTGAGGTCTGTATTAACACAATGCCAGGAGTGGATGTTCCAGCAAATTCACCTCGTTCCTTCTTAAATGAGGTCAGATATTAAAGTCGAGAAAGGTGGGCTCATTTCTGCATTCTTTCTTTCCTTGTATGTTTGTATTTAGCGTATGTGGATGCATTTACTGACGGTGGCATTTAGAAGCTTTGCTGAGTCCATGCAGTGATTTCCACCACCTATTATTCCTATTATTCTGTATTTTAAAATATAACATTTTAATAGGAGAGTGTGACAATTTAAACCACACTGACAGAATCCCATCATCATCTTAGTTTAAAGTCGCAAACATGAAACCACAGCAATGAAAAAGCCAAAGACAGAATGACAGGACAAACTGAAAAAATAATGATGGATGGATGGTATCTCCATGAACCATAGGACGACTGTGAGACAGACCTTGTGACTGATGAGTTGTTTTACTGATGAGGTGTTCAGAGGGAGCTAACACCACGAGCAGCTCAGACTCTCGTGTTACTTCAGTATTTTGTCGTCTATTCAAATTTCGTCTCCAGAAAATGAACAGAATCGATCATACAGTGTTCATGTCATTTTCACACTCCAATTTTCACACCTCATTATCTTTTTTGGGTTGTGTGAAAATGCCTTTGACAATTTCATATACCACAGTTTACTCACATGATTAATTACAGCTCAAACACAATATTTCACTTTTGATTTAACTCATCATCATTTCTGAGCTGTGAATGAAGAACCAAAGGCTGTACTGGAGTTTGAACGTTCTCAGTGGCTTTGTTTGTGGTTTGCTAATCCACTCGAAAGCCTTCCTGGTTTCAGCTCAGTTTGCATATTTTCACAGGCAAATGTGTGCGCTGTGATAAATTGCTCCCTTTACAGGGTGTTTACTGTGCATTCTGTGCTAATGGAGAAGAAAGTCAGCCTTTATCTGGACGCCCATAAAAGAATCCGGCCCCTGAGGGTTTTGTATTACTATTTATTTCATTCTTTTTTTCTGTTCTGTTACAGGGCTAATGACACAGGAATCCTCTCCTATAAAGACCACCTACCAGTGAGCCAGATAGTGATTGGAGACACCAACAGGATGGGCTCACAGGCTGTCTACCACATCGGCCCTCTGCGTTGTTATGGAGACAGTAGGTGATCACCTCACTGTTGAAGCTACTGTTCCAGATTTGGCTGCAGATGGAGGCTGATCAGACACACAAATGTTCACACAGTGTCTGCCTGGCTTCTGCTTTTATGTTTGTCACTGGTGACACAGCTAAGCCTCGTCATGTGGTGCAGCCAGGCGACAGGCAGGATCACAGAGACGGAATTCAGTTCTTCCTCTATATTAATTGTGTTTTTAGTAAATATCTGATAATCAAAGTGTGTACGTTTGGTGTGTATGAGATGAAGCAACATTGTTTTTTCTTTTTAGAAGAAACTGATTTTCTCTCACAGTATCATGATGCTTAGCATCATTGCCACTGGATGCTAAGCAGTCAAAATACAAACACTCTCTTAACAAAAGTTATTGAATTTGTTTGTGCGCTCCGGCTTCCTCACAACGTGCTGCCTGGTGAAAATAATACACCACAAAGGTCACGGCGGTGGTTTTAGGTTTTAAAGAAATAAATAATAAATAAAAAAACAATCCTCGAGATGCAAGTTGAGAGACCTTTTAAACAAATGGGGCTCACCTTATTTGGCACACAGCCTCCTCCCTTCACTAAATCTGTTTTGTCTTTCACTTCCTCTTCTTTCCTTCCAGGGTCTATATGGAACGCGGCCTCCTTCTACCAGGAATCGTCATACCTTTACTTCCCCACGCTACGGGCAGAGCTTGCTTCTGACATATCCTTTTACTTCAAGACCAGCGCTCCTTCTGGAGTGTTTCTTGAGAACCAGGGCCTCAAGGTCTTCATCAGAGTTGAGCTTAGCTGTGAGTGAACTTTCTGTCCAGAATAACAGAGATGCAATACATCAGCTGGAATGTGAAAAAGAGTAGCTACACAAGAGAAGATGAGTGGGAAATATTATGGGAATACGTTTAAGCAGAATATTTAAGTTTATTGACTAGCCTGACTGTTGACTTTAATTCAGTCTAATGTATGAGCACAGCTTTGACTCACATTTAAACTGGCTGCATTATTGCATCTTATTTTATTACGTTTTTTGAAGCCTATAATATCTAATTCACAGCAGAAAACTGGGATTATTCAGAGAACAAACAAATGGAATACAATTATGGCATTGTTTTGCTGACAAGTGTGACGCGCTTAGAACACCTTTAGGTAGCTAAAATGCATTTGTATATTTTTAAGGATCTAAGATACTGTTCTTTTTATAATAATGCTACATTGCAATTACATATTAAACATGATATTGCTACTTAGTTATAAGCTTGAACCATGCAACTGCAGCTTGTGGGTTATTACCATTGATGGTATAAAAGATTGATGTGTGTATGTGTGCTGTATGAATGGTTAAAATGTGACTTGTAGTCTAAAGCTGTTTGAGTGGTCAGTAAGATACAGTAACACGAGCATTATATAAGTACATTACATTTATATGAGAGGATGCAGCGCTAAGTAATCAGCTAATACAAGTGGGCAAAATCCAGCCAAAGGGGTCAGAAGAGGCCGACAGACCATCTTTTTCTTTTTCATTTTAAGATGTAATTATGATGACATTATGAAATATAAAAGTAAAACTAAAGGAAACTAAACAACTGCCACCAAAAACAGAACAAAACACTAATAACTGTAGCTTAATTACAAACCTGCATTCATAAATACACTGCTAATGGCTAATTAATGCTAATGAGCGTACGCTGGATAATTACTGTCTTTAGAAAATTAAACTATAGAAAACTATAGCATTTACAGAAAATTGCTAATTATTTTGAAATTTGTGAATTTACAGTGTTAACTTGTTAACATGGTATTACATTCTTACTATTATTTAGAAATCACTTAGCAGTTTGTGAGTTATATGGTTACAGTGATATTATACGGATATTATACTCACTTATTACCATGAGATTACCCAACAGCTGCCAATGTGTAAAGTCCTGTTAGAGTGCCTACCAAAGCCATGTGGTCATGTGATCAGTGATGTGCTTTGCTTCTCTCACATAGAAAGACTAGCTGTGCTGTTGTTGACAGTTTAATTTCCCAGAGAAGCATGGTGTCAGGTCTGCACTGCATGATGTAATCCTAATGACACAGTCAACAGTAATGTCATGCTGTCACCAAAAAAGCCTCTCTTTATGACCCATGTAGTGAAGCCTAATGATTGGTAAAGGATGAATCAAATTAACTGCTGGATTTAATGTGACAAAAGGGCGAAAATAACATAAAAAAGTAGAAACAGAAAAAGGTTTCCATTAAAAAACTCAGGAAAATTGGTTTACCTTAATAAGCAGCAGAGTTATTAAACTCAGTGTATGTGCCGAGTTTAATAAATGTGCTGCTCCATCATCACACAAGTAATTCAAGCAGTACTGAGTTAATTAGTTAAATGTAAGGTTGTTGTTCACATTCCGGCTGCAGGAATTGTACGGATATTTGGAGCCATTATGTATGAATGCCGCATCAGAGACATTGTGAAATATTGACGAACTGTCAGCTGAGCCCCCTCATAAATCTATGCAGGTCATCAAGTTTTCCCAGCAGCATTGTATCAGATTGCATCAGAAAGGCAGGATAGAGAAGAACATAAAAAAATCTAATATCGCATTCAGTCTGACCTGAATGTCGTGTGTGTGTGTGTGTGTGTGTGTGTGTGTGTGTCTCAGCTCCCTCGGTGGTGACTTTCTCGTTTGATGTGGGAAATGGTCCAGCAGTCCTGTCCGTGAAGTCCCACGTCCCTCTGAATGACAGACAGTGGCACTACGTGAGGACAGAGTGCAACGTGAAGGAGGCCTCCTTGCAGGTTGACCAGCTACCCCTCCGCTTCCTGGAGGCTCCAGCTGAGGGACACCTCCGCTTACGGCTCAGTAGCCAGTTGTTCGTAGGTAGGTTGACACCAGTAGACGTAAGCACAGTACCAATATGGTTAAAAACAGTCGTCGCACATTTTGGCAGACAGACCAACATCAGCATTACTTTGTGATCTTGTGTCTGACATTCGTTTCCCTCCTAGAGTTTGCTTTCCACTGCTTCCCCAGGGAAATGCGCTCACTGGGTACTTTATTATGAACATGTTAACCTGCTCATAAGTGCAATTATCCAATCAACCTGCAGCAGTGCAGCATTAACTCCTGTGGTTTCAGGTCAGGAGTTTCAGTTAAAGCTGTAGTAGGAGGTAATTTTTTTGGCTATCACCGGTCACGTTTCCCATATAACCTTTTGGCATATTGTTATTCAAGCAGTCTGAGAGGAAAGAAGACTTCCACACCTCCATGGCTGTTTCATAATGGGAGACTGGCCAGTGTGACAGGTCCTTTTTTACAGCAGGATTCCTGTGACTCATTAAGTTCTTAAAACTCAGGAAGTTAAATGAATGCGAATAAAGTCTTAAACATCTTATGTTTCCTGTAAAATTACTTTAGGTATTTTCAGATGGTGTGTTTAAGACAGGTAGGAAAAATAACTTTGTTATTTTCATGTGAGGGAGTGCTATCCTAAGTCCATAATTGCGTAATTGGTCCATTAGCAAGTTCTGTATACAGATGTGGTTTTCTGGGGAGGGTAGCCAAATGAAAGAGAGCTGGGAGATGGTCTTGAGAAGGAGGAGAAACTTGGGATAAATGGAAGTGTTGGCAAGAAAGGATCAAAGTGATGTTTTCTAATCAAAGAAAAAGCTCCAAATATTGTTGAGACTGTTCAGTTGTTCTAGACTAAGTCAAATGACTTGTTAATGTGCCTGAATTAATTTTCACATTGTTCTGTCTTAATTTTTATTTATTGAGGCGTTAAATATCGTTAAAAAAAAAGCAATGATTTAAATTTTTTTACACTGAGACTGTTCTCAGAGCCTGCTCTACAAATGCAGGAGACTGAAGGCCTGACTCAGTGGCAGCAAACATGTTATTCCAGCCCGTCTCTTGCTGTAGATAGCACCATAAATAGGAAAGTTGTCAGACAAAAAGTTGCATAGTTTGGTTAACAAAGAGTCTGACAATCTCAGAGTCTCATAAAAACATGTCTGGTGAGGAATAAAGCAGAGAATTCAACTTTACATCTATTGATTTCTATATTTATGTGTACATATCTGTGCTTTTATGTGGGAGGGGCTTAGGACAGAGGGGAGAGCTGCAAAGGTCTTTTTTTCTCTCTGATTTCTGCCTACTGCACCTTTATTGTTGACATCAAACACTCCATTTGGGACAGAAGTGTTATTTTTGTATTATATTTGTCAGTGTCAGACTTCCAGTCTCCTGGATTTTCACCCCAGCCCCCAGTCTCCAGAGTTTGCTCAGAAGGAAAATGCATGGATCCCTACCCCCAGTCTGTTTTGTGTCAACAGTCCAGGGTGCAGCTGGTGGTGTAATAGTGTGCTGAATGTTTTCTTCATGCACTTTGCTGTTTGATGGCAAAGAAAGACCCAGCTCATTGTTGGTACTGTATGTTTGCTTTATGCTTGCTGTGTGCAACCACTTTACCTGGCTCTTCAGGTGGTAATGTGATGATGCCATCAATTGTCATCGATGTCAACTTTTTTAGGTGCCATTTGTTGCTTTTAGTGCACAATTGAGAGCTTTTTTGTGATTGTTTTAAAGAAAAATGCTGCAGGAATGAGGACAGTGAAAGCAGTGAGACTGAAGCAAAACAGAAATTTTACACAGTTCAAACAGTGTGTTCAATAGAAGTGATTTTTCATTACATATACTTTTTAAATCTGAAAATGCTGATTAGACTTGAGCTTGCTCTTGTGTCACTGCAGTCGTTCCTCCATCATAGTCCATGTTGCTTGTTTTTGTTCTGGTTTCTGTGTTTCTGTTTACTTCCTATTGTACTTTGAAATCACCTGCGTTGTTGAATGTCTGCTAGTTTGGTGCACAACCTGTCAGCAACCATCCAGTCAATCTTCTCCCTATATACACTCCCTCCCTTCCAAAAGTATCGGAACACGGAGGCCAATCCCTTTATTTTTGCTGCAGACTGAAAACATTTGGCTTTGATATTAAAAAAAAAATCAATATGAGACAACAGATCAACATCTCAGCTTTAATTTCCAGGTATTTACATCTGGATCTGATTCACAGTTCAGAAAAAAAACCTCTTTTGTCTGAACCCACCCATTTTCTTGAGCAAAGTATTGGAACATAAATTTAAAATAAATGAAAGTGAATCCGACTTATTATTTAGTTGCAAATCCTTTGCTTGCAATAACTGCATCAAGCCTGTGACCCACTGTCATCACTAAACTTTTGCATTCTTCTTTTGTGATGCTTTTCCTGCTTTCACTGCAGCCTCTTTCAGTTGTTGTTTCAGTCTCCTCTGTAGCAGCTGAACTGCTCCATAGGGTGTAAGTCCACTTCACGAAGGCTCTCCCAGTCAGTTTGGTTGCATCTTTCTTTAAGCTGACAGACAAAATGACTTCTGAGTTTATTGTACTGCTGCCATGATGCATACCATCATCATCATGAGTCCGTCCCAGAAAAAGCCATGCAAGCCTATCACTGTGTTCCACAGATGAGGCTCTATGTTTGGGATCAGGATCAGATCCTTTCTTTCTCCAAACTTTATCCTTTCGATCACCTTGGTAACGGTTCATCTTTGTCTCATCAGTCCATCAAATTTGTCCCAGAATTTCTGAGACTTGTCTCTGAGCCTCCTGTTCTTCTCTCTCATTAGTGGTTTGCATCTTCTGGTGAAGCCTTTGCATTTTTGTTCATGAAGTCTTCTGTGAATAATAGATTAGAGAGCTACAGGTACAGATACAGTAGTAGTAGCAGTAATACCTTCACTCCTGCCCTCTGGAGCTTGTTGCTGATGTCACTAACAGCTGTTTTAGGGTCTTTCTTTATTTACAATGTTTCTGCCATCAGCTGCTGTTGTTTGGTCTACCTGCTCCACACCTGTTAACCTGAAAACAGTGACAACTTTCTTCTTCAGGACATTCAAAACAGTTGTGCTGGCTAATGTTTGTGCAATGGCTCTGTTTGATTTCCCATCTTCTCTCAGCTTCACAATTACTTGTTCTTCACCCATAGACAGATATGGTAAATGGACTAGCTCTTATATAGCGCTTTTCTACTCAGTCAGAGCACTCATACAACATGTTTACATTCACCCATGCACTCCCATTCATACAAGCACTTCCATGTTTACTAAGCTAAGTGCTTTTAATTAGCTAACACTCACACACATTCATACTCCGACGGGACGGTCGGAGAGCAACTTGGGGTTAAGTATCTTGCCCAAGGATACATTGGCATGTAGCCTGGAGTAGCCAGGAATCGAACCGCTGAACTTCCGATCAGTAGGTGACCTGCTCTACCTACTGAGCTACAGCCACCCCGATATTGAATCATCAGTGTAATAGGACACACCTGGGCAAGAAAACACACCTGTCAGCTGCATGTTCCAAAACCTTTGCTCACCAGAAAATGGTTTTGGACATAATGTGCTATCTTCTGTGTATCAGATCCAGATTCAAACAAAAGCTGAGATGTTGATCTTTTGTCTCATACAGTACCAGTCAAAAGTTGTACACATGTAAGTGTGTTTTCAGTTTGCTGCAAAAATAAAGGGACTGTTCCCTTGCCAATCCCTATAGTCATGGAGGTTCTGCTGCTGTGGAGGTTCTGCTGCTGTGGAGGTTCTGCTGCTCAAAGTTGCAGGGGTGCCACGGCCCTTCCGCCCACCCAGCTCAGTTTAGACCTTTTGGACCTTTTTGATGGATGTCTGGGTTCACTGAGTGCAGCGACTTTCTGTTTAATTGTTTCTCGTATTATTTTGAAAACGATCTGCTTGCTTGCATTTCACTTAGTTTCGCTTGTGGTCTTTGTTTACTTTCTGTGCATATTTTTGTTTGTTTTTTGTTTGTTTTTTGCACAAACTGCTATAAATAATCTAATCATTCTTCCCAGTATAGAAACTCCCTTAGTTTCCTGTGTCACTTCCCACATTGTCTTAGCTCTTTGTGAAGTTAAACTTTCCAGATATTTCCTTGTGTTTTGCTTGTTTTCTAACGAAGTCTTTGCAAAAAGGATTTCATGCTTGCAAGTCAGCCGCTTGACAGTTTTTGTGCCTGTCTGCCTGCCTGTGACACTGAGGCAGTCACATTTGTGTGTTTGCATTTCACTCTGCCTGTGGCGTCCTGTTCTTGGGTCCTCTCCTGGACCATCACACTTTTAGACCAAACTGCGTTCTGATGTTCAGCTGAAGTGAACGCGACGCTCAGCAAGGGGAATCTTCTGACAGCGTTGTTGTTTCGTACAAACATTTCATTGTTTGTCCTCCTGATCAGATTTTGTCCACAGTATGTTGTCACGTAAGAGATTCATCTGTTCAGAGCCAGAATGAAGAGAAAATGTGATTACAGCAGCAAAAGCTCTGTAAATACACATACACATCATCACACACATACAACACTCATCATCATCAGTATTGTATTAAGATATGCATTGTTCTAGTGTTAATCCAATTTAAAATGTGTTTTTTTTTCATTACTGGTCTGGGTCAGTATGGCTGCTCTCTTCCTCTCACATTTCTGCAGCAGCCTTTCACACGCTGGCATTTTAATCTTTCTCCTTAATAATGGAGAGAGAGAGAGATACCATTAAAAATCTTTTTTTTATGTGTTCTCCATTTTAAGCCTCACCTAATGGATCATTCACCCTGAGAAATAGTTTATTAGTGAAAGGACAACAGGAGTTACTAATCTTCTGTGGATCTCTGAAAAAAAATGCTTTTTGAAGATTTAATTTTCATAATGCATAAAAGTGACGTTTAATTTTTGTCAGAAACAAAGTTACTATGCTAATATGTATGATTATGTGTGTTAAAAGATGTTTCCTGCTCTTGTGGCTAAAGAGTAGATAACAAAACTTAATAGAGTAAAATAATATTAATAATATAAGAAAATATATAAAAAAAACATGATGTTCTAAACAAGAATCTTTCATTTGCAAAGCAAACAGCCATGAATAGAACCTGCCTTCAGTAAAAGCATTCTCTTTAGAAATATCTACAAGGACACGTCACCATGTATATTCAATAGAACAAAGTAACCTCAGTTTTCTAAATCTGCACCTCTCTGGTTCAGAAATATAGTGCTTCAAAAAAAAATCTGTATTCTGTTTTTTTTAAGTCTTACTTTGCCAAAAAAGTTTAACACAACATCACAGGAAAGAGCCGTGAACTCCCACTCCATGTCATGGACTTTCTTGGAAAAGAAATCATGTGAAAACGTCTATTGACTCAGTTCATGGACCTTGTAAAATCCCCAAAGCTCTACTCCAAACAGTTTTCTGTCAGGAGGTTTGAAGTTTTCTTCAGCCTCAGAGCTGTTTCTTTTTCACTGGTTGAAATTTACTGAACAGCCACAAAACTTAAGGATCAGTTAAATAGTTGTTGCTGAATTTTTTGTGAAATAAAATTACTAAGAGAAATAATTTTGCATCTGAATTAATTTTCTGATTTCACTTTTTTAGTAGTTTTTACTTTATTGAAACAAAACATTATTTTTGTGTAGTGTGGATATAGTTCTATCATATTTAGAAGTCCATCCATCCATTTTCTTCCGCTTATTCAGAGGCGCGGGTTTGCAGGGGCAGCAGCCTAAGCAGAGAAGCCCAGACCTCCCCCACCAGCTCATCCGGGGGGATCCAAAGGCATTCCCGTTCTCTGGGTTTGCCCCGGGGCCTCCTTCTCACCCATAAGGTGCCCAGGAGGCATTCTAGTCACCACCTCAACTGGCTCCTTTCAATGTGGAGGAGCAGCGGCCCCTCCGGAATGACTGCACTCCTTACCCTACTTCTAAGGGCGAGGCCAGTCACCCTTTGGAGGAAGCTCATTTCTGCCACTTGTATCCACAGTCTCATTCTTTCGGTCGCTACCCAAAGCTCGTGGGCATTGGATAGATTAACAGCTTTGTTTTTATGCTCAGCTCTCTCTTTACTACAACAGACCAGTGTCCTCATCAGCCCCAATCTGTCTGTCAACTTGTCCCTGAGCCGGCGCTCCACCCTTTTCCAGCTGAGGACCATGGGCCAGGAAACCTCAGGTGCTGATTCCCATGCCAGCCGCTTCACACTCAGCTGCGAACCATTACAATGCGATCTGGAGGCCACCACCTGATGAAGCCAACAGGACTGCATCATCTGCAAAAAGCAGAGTTGAGACTCTGAGGCTACCAAGGCAGAAGCCTCCCATCACCTGGCTATGCCTAGAAATTCTGTCCATAAAAATAATGAACAGAATCGGTGACAAAGTGCAGCCCTGACGAAGTCCAACACCCACAGGAAACGAGCGCGACTTATTGCTGGCAATGTGGACCGAGCGGTTGCTGTGGGTGTACAGGGACTGAATGGCCAAACACCCTATACTCGCACAGCACCCCCCACAGCATACCCCAAGGGACGCGGTCTAATGCCTTCTCCAAGTCCATGAAGCACATGTAGACTGGATGGGCAAACTCCCACGCACACTCGAATATCCTCGAGAGGATGCTGGTCCAGGGTTCTGCGATCAGGATGAAAACCGAATTCTTCCTCTTGAATCTGGGGTTCACTGAACCTCAGATTTAGAAGTCCTGCATTAAAAAAAGGCTTCAGTGCTCTTGTTATTATAGCTTTGAAGCTGAAAATCCAACTTTTAAGATATTTTGACTATATTTTCCCAACACAGACTCTTTTAATTTCCTTGAAACTTCCTAATAGAAAAGGGGCCATAATTATTGGTGATATAAAGATGATTTTACATTACACTATCAATTAATAATTTTTTTGAAATAGATTGTTTTTGTAATTTTCTCTGCCTGAAATAATACATTCAGTCGTTTTACTTTAAAGGTAGATGTGTGTACTTCATGTCATGTCAAATTCCTGAACCCAAAGAAAACAGGCTCAAAGTATCAAACACAGATACAGAAATGAAAAAAAAGACGTAAGAGGAAATAAAGTATTCATATCAATGTAATACTTGTTAATTTTTAAAGACGGGGATGGTACAAAGGAGACGAAAGATTGCGGTATAAGGCGCTCATATAAAAATGTTGTATGGAAAAGTGCTGGTTAAATATAACTAACTTGATACAAGAGGTGCATTGAGAGCTGGCAGGATTAACAACATAGGAGACGGCAGATGCACAATAAAATAACTGTTTTAATAAACAGAGGCTTCTGTTTTTTTGGAGAATTCAGTTCATGAGCATTTGCTTGACTTTTGGGGGTCGTTTATGCAAGTTTGTCATTATTCCAGACTATGGACCTCATCCAGAGGCTTTCCTTTTTTAGCATCCTGCTCATGGAGCTGTGACTGTGACCTGTCATGTTGTCCCACTGCTCAAAACTCAAAATTCAACTCAGTGGTTCCACCAGATACACCTCAGTAGACAAGAAGGTTTTTTTGTATTGTTTTTTATTTACTTTTTGATAGAAGCTGCATCATGTTCATGTTAAACTGTTATTAAAGAAGAACTGTGAGAATAAAATGCACATAAGAGACTTGATTTGAAACATAACATCTTCAGGCTTTTGAAACTGTTTTTAATAAGTCCACTAAGTGGAAGATGTTAAGAGGTTAAATAAGAGAAAACATTCAAATAACAGTTTTGAAGCTACTGTAATTACAGTGGTGACAATAAAAGCTTTGAATCATTCTGGTCAGCCCTACACCAGAATATACAAAAATCATCTCTTTCAGATGGAAAGAAATGACCTTTGTGTGGTCCCAGAATATCAGCATGTGACATGAGTCAATAGCACAAAAGCTATTCACACACTATATATTACACCCACATTCATAAATGTGTATTATTTCACTAGACCCAGCCAGATTTCAAATGAGGGAACTCATTACAAATGCCTGCTATATATAAATATAGGCAGAGCCTCACTTCATCTGAAACAATACAGGATTTAACAAGTATCATCTATCAGCCTCGGGGGATCGTGAAAGGAGATTATATCCACACATTTGTATTTTTATTTCTCAGATAAATTATTTTCCATCTGAAGCCATCAGTCTTCCACCTTCGGAAAGGAGAAATTTGTCACCAAGTTGCATTTTTTTTTCCCTCTCCACATTTCCTGTTTCCCCCACAACGTCTCCTACATCACATTGTATATTAAGTCTTAGTGATGTTTCCTCGTGCTTGCGTGCTAGTTGTCCTAAATGCTCACAGGAACTAATCTCTTAATATCCACCCATACCCAGATGGAAATCTTATGACAGATGTGATGCTGAAATGCATGTAAGAGGCTATTTTGAAAGGTAGCATCTTCTAGTCTCTGAAACTGTGCTTTAGCATGTGGCTAAAATGCAGCCTAATCCTAATCCTACCTCTAAGCAGCTCGCTGGTGACCTGGTGGATGTTGAGCTTTCAAATTAACCCTGATTTTAAAGTTATTGCAGAGGCTTCAGACCATATGTGACTAATGGCCATCCTTGTCTCAGGGGGAACTGCGTCCCAGCAAAGAGGTTTCCTGGGCTGCATCAGGTCTCTGACCGTCAACGGTGTGAGCTTTGATCTGGAGGAGAGGGCCAAGATGACGCCAGGAGTGAGCGCCGGCTGTCCCGGCTACTGCACCGGTTCTAGCAGCCTCTGCCACAACCGAGGGAGGTGTGTTGAGAAAAGCAATGGCTACATCTGTGACTGCTCACAGTCCGCCTACGGAGGAACCACCTGCAACCAAGGTGAGTCCTGTTCAGCGTATTAAAAAAACAAAAAGCTTGGCAGTCTGTGTAATGCCTTTGAGTGATGTTGATTCTAACAAACGCATATCGATTGCCAAGGTTATTCCATTACAGAGTACCAATAGCAAATGCAAGTAACGCAGAAGGCAATTAATACTTGTCTTGGCTCCAACTCCAAGAACATTTCAAATGCATTAGAACAAATTATCTCATGCAATATGTGAGCAGAGGAGAGAGCAGACACAAACACAACAGCAACCAGTCAACACCCAGCAGAGAAGACGAGCAGACTGAGAAAACCACCATATGGACGCAGTACAAAGAAACAAATTGAATATACATTCAGTGGGAACAGAGATGGAAATTCTGGCGGCAAATATGCCCAATTACAATTCACAGTTAACACTGTTTCTTCCAGCTTAGAATATTAAATATGAAAGCAGAAGCAGTGCCAGGATGCTGCTGTTTCACATTAAAGATGTTAGAAGTTTATTATAAATAAGCATAGTTAGGTTTGTTTCGGTGGTTAAGAACCACAGCAGGTTGTAGACTGTGGGCTTGTGTTCTCTCTCTGTGTGGGAGCAGAAGCTGTTTGAAGGCATATTTTAAAACACTGTATTGTCAAAGTTTTGTCATTATGTTGAAACAGTTCAAGTTTAAAAAGCAATGCTATGAAAGCGCTATGAATGCTGCATCCTAAAGGATAATTCTTAGCCTGGTGTATTTCCATTTAATGCATCCATTGTGATTGTATGTCATATTAACTAATGTTGTAGAGTTTTATGGAAACAAAGAGTCGCAGAAAACAGTATACCACGGCAGCTTTCACAAAAACAGATCATTTGAATGGTTTTTTGGGGTTTTTTTTCAGTATGACTGACATGAAACAAAGAAATTAGCTGCCTAGAACAGACATTTAGCTAACTGCATGAGGGATCTCCATCTGGGAACATTTGCCAGACTGACTTATTCATGTGCACATGCCAATCTGTTTTCATTGATAGTGTTACGTTCAGTGCATGTTGGTGCTAAAGAAGTCGCTCCAAATGAGGTTCCAGTAAATAAATTACTTTTTCCTTGCTGTAATAGCTTTTACTAATCACGTGGAAGCATTTGGTCCAGCCAGTTTGGTTTATTCTTACAGTTAAATTTGTGGAGGTAAAATTCCATCTTCAGGATGGCAAAGTTTATCAAAGCTGCAGGTTCATTAGTTGTAGCCTGAACGCTGGGATTCCTTTCCTCCTTTGGCACATGGAGGTTTTCTAAATGTTGCACCAACAGGTCCCATTATTGCAGCAATAGTTTTCCTCTTCAGTTGGCAGCAACGCAGTACAGGAATCTGATTTACACAATCGTTCAGGATGTCCTGCTGCCTCTCTGCCTCCACCCTTCGAGTCTCTTCTTCCAGTTGATTTAGCTCCAGTTGATTTAACTGTCCTGATAATGGTCCACTGTGTAATCCCACAGATGGATGTAGTCACAGTGACGTCACCAATCAGTTCCGTCTTAAAGCCTCAGAGGATCATTTTTGCTCTCTTAAAACAGGACATGACATGGGGCAGATCTGACTGAGAAGCAAAGTGACATCGCCTCTCTCATAGCTCACAACTTGTCAGTCACATGGTAAAATATACCCTGCTTTGCCATCTCGTCTGACTCTGGGGACCATAAATTACAAAGTGAACTTCATGTTGTACTCAGTAAGACTAGCAGCTGAGACCATAGATTCATCATGAAAACACTTACTGAGCTCATGAGGTCCATAGACGTCTGCTATATGCAGGCAATCAGTCAAAATGAAGCCAAAATGTTTCAAATTATCCATGTTTAAATCTGATTTTTGGAGAGTTGCTCATTTCCCTGAGTCTCTACAACACAGGTGATGTGGGCAAATTTGGCATGATCCCTAAAGATATATTAGACGCTAAAATTTGGGGATCCAAACTTCAAAGTAAAATTGCCTCACTGAAATCAATCAGAACTGTCCCTTAACCACAAAGACTGATGCAATGTAAGTAATTCATTTTGTTTTTTATGCTGTTTACAGTTTTACTGAGTGTTCACATCCATGGTTTAAAAACCAGGACAGTTTCATTTTCTTTTATTTAGTGTGTAAGCTTTTGTTAAAAGGTAGGCATCCAGCAATGACATGCAGCTGAGCTGCCGCTGACTGGAGATTATCTGCTTCAGTGGTGTGTGCTAGCAGCAGAGACTGTGGCACTGCTGACACTCACTTGTAAATGCGATGTTGCAACAGCACGCTGAGGGAAGGCTGTGTGAACTGGGAGGTAGGCATAAAGTGGCCCCCACCCCATCCGCTCTCCATCAGCCACATGAAATCTACGTTTAAATTGAAAGTTAAAATATAGTTTTTTTAACTACACAATACACAAGTGATCAGCTTACCTGTAAAGGAACATTTAAATAGCTGCAGCTGTTGAGGTGGTCTCAGTGGCATTAACAACAGTAAAATCCTCATCACTCCTGTCTGCTTCCAGCTCCTGGACCTAACCAGGTAGTTTTGGTGCTTAAACCGAAGCGTGAGTAGATTAAACACTGATTTAAATGCATTCACTGATAGATTTTAAAAGGTTTGTCAATACTCTATATAATGCTTAACTCTTTACATTGTTTTATGAATGTCAGTAACCACCCAGATAATGTGCTACAAAGTAATTACAGACAAACATGATTATGATTTAATCAACATTTAAGTGTAAATAAGTACTGACCAAAGTTTAATTGTCAACATACAATTCATTAACAGTTTTTGTTATAAATTATTACTTGATATACTCAAAAACAAGTTTCCTGTTCAATTAAATAATTCCTTTACTGTCCACTCTGCAGCTTATCAAAGAAACGCAGGCCAATAATGCAAATACAATTATTTGAATAAGGTTTAAAATACCCTGTTATCCCAGTATATTGAAACTCGGGCAGCTCCCATCCAGTGAATGACCAAAGGTAAACTGCCCAAGTCCAGGTCACCAAAAATACACACCTTTTATACACACTCTAAAACTGGTAAAAGTCCAGATTTCCTGCAGCAATAAAAGCTGAATGAAGCTTCCAGAGTTAATGCAAACAGCTCCTACAGGTAATGAGCCAAACATTAGAGTAAAAGAACCAGATGGTTCACGTCCAGTGATGGAAGAGCATTAAAGTTTCTGGATTAAAACCCCAGTGAGCTGAGTTTGGGTGAACTGGATAGAAGGGTGAAAGCAAAGCATGTATGGATCCTTCTGCAGAAGTTAAAATAAGTTAACTGAACATTTAGTAATAATACTATAAATAAAACTCCAGTAATACTTTAAATTAAAATGTAGTGATAATACTCTAAATGAAAATGAAGTGAATAAAAATTCAGTAGTACGTTCTATTGCAGCTTGGTAATAATATGGTAATAGTGGAAACAAAGTAATATGGAAACAGTGAGTTATTACTACTTAATTACCAAAGTAATACCAACATATTTATAGCCATGAGAGTGCAGTTAAAGAAATTTTAAAATCAAATTAGAATAAAACTTGACATTAAATGTGTTAAGACTGTAAATTAAACTACAATAATAACACTTATTTAAATACTATTTATTATTCGCCTGTTACTAATAAGTCACTGTAAATTTATAGCTACCTTTATGCTTTTAATAATATTCATATATCTCTCCAGCTTGTTGCTTTAATAAAGTCAGCATAGGGAAGGACTTTGTAGACCCTCCTCACTGTGTTTTACGGTGGAGTGCAAGAACTGCAACAATTTTACACATCAAAGTGGTTTATAGGTCTGTGGAAGTACAGCTGCATTTGTGGGAGAAAAAAATATTTGTGGGCACAGAGGGAGCTGTGTGAAGTCTGATAAATTGCCCCAAGTGGTGAAAACACCACAAATATCATGAAATGCTGGAACGTGCTTTGCTGCAGCCTTGCTATGCTAGATGGACACTAAAGCTGGCTATTTTTAGGTAAGCAAATAAATCCGCCTGATACCGCACGTACCACTACATATCTGAAAAGAGCGCTCCATTAAGCTCAGTGGTTTTTCATGTTTTTCTTCAAAGAATAAATAAACAAATAAAGTGTGTGTGTGTGTGTGTGTGTGTGTGTGTGTATACATGTATACATTTATATGTGTGTATTTATATATATTTATATGCACACGCACACACAGGCTCTGGCACTGAAAAGCATTCCTTTCTCCCTGTGTCTGTGTGTGCAGAGGTGTCGGTATCCTTTGACAGAGAGTCCTCGGTGACCTACACCTTTCAGGAGCCCTTCTCGGTGATGCAGAACAGAAGCTCGCAGGCCTCCAGTTTTTCCACAGACAGCAGGGCCAGAGAGGATGTGGTCCTGAGCTTTGTCACCTCCCAGAGGCCAGCGATGCTGCTCACCGCCAGCACCTTCAGCCAGCAGTACATTGCTGTCATTCTGGCCAGAAACGGTACATATAACATTCAGATATACAGAAACTCCACTGCCACCATGTATGTTAATGATACATTCATCATTACCATATATGTTGTCTAATTATGTTGTTCTTTGAATGTGAGCTTCACCCTTCATTGTGGGCATGGAAACAAACCGGCACATACTACAGCCAATCAGATCAATGAGTTGGCAGGCAGCACTTGTTCCAAACAAAAGAACAGAGCTAAATATATTTACTGTCTTAAGGGTTAGGGTTACGGTTTTCTCACAGATGAAATGTTGACATCACATGGCAGCAAATATTTGAAGAGAAACATACTGTTTGGCATATAAATTCTTGTGTTTAGCCATCACTTGCTTTTTCTCTTTTTTTTATCAGGATGAGCAGTCATGGAATCCGATTTATTTCTGGCCCAGTAGCCCTTTGGCTTCCCTGTGCAATTATTTTGAATATTTGTAAACCATAGGGCCTCCTGGGCCTCACAGTCAGTGGAGCTGCTCTCAAGAGCGTCAAGAAAATTAAATAAATGTTTATTTTAAAGCTCAAGTGCTGAATTTTTACATATAAATGAAGGTTGCATTTATGTATTCTCCAAATTACTCCAGCATGTCAGTGGCAGGTAAAGCTCTCTGAATTGTATACAGGAACTGTAGACTGTACTCTGTGGCAACATTCCCACACTGTTCTCCTTTATTTCAAACAGCAGTTGGTTTGCCAGCACTGAAGAGGGGATGGTTTTAGTAACTGAGACAGAGTAAAAGTGACAGTACAGTGACACAAACCTCTTTTCCAAACATGCAGTGCTCATCCACGGCTGTCTTGGTGCCTTCAGAGAAGCAGCCCACATTTCAACAGGTCTGTTAGTGGTAGTAACAGCAGTTAGGGCCATTTCTATGGAAGCAAACATGGCATAATCTGTGGGCTGCATCTTCCTGGCAGTAGTCTATCAAAGGTTCTACCTTTGGGCCCAGGTTCATGGTGCCGTGCTGGCGCCAAGTTTTTGGGATCAGCAGCAGTCTCTGGAAACACAGTACAGTACCAGTACCGGTACTGTATGTGCAAGCAGTTCTGAATTGGGTGTTGCCACCACATCATCACATGTACCAACTGTCAGTGAAAGAAAGGGGAGACAAAAGCAGGGTAAACATGACAAACCAAGTGTAGCAAGCCTGGAAGTATGCAGCAACACTTTGTTGACCTTTGACCGCTGAATTGACATCTTTGAGCAACAGCAAGCTGTGTCGACATTATTGAGTAGAAGCTGTTGTAGCACGTTAGCCATGTGCGTCATCTTCCACGTTTATTTAAACTCATCTGTCAGAAACTAACGGTTCCTAAACAGAGACGTGCTGATCACAGAGGAACGGTGTGTAACAGATAACAGGCCAGTTTGACAACCTCACACTTTCACTGAGTGCACTAGTTCAGGTAGCCTCATTAGCATGAAGTAAAATAAAATTTAATAGCTAAATCACTTTTTATTTTTTATCATTATTAATATTATTTTTTTTTTTTCTTACATTTTAGCTCTCCTTGTAATTACTGTAGTAATTTGCTCATGTCCATCCTGTAGCTATATCCACCCTCACATTAACCCACTGAGCACTGCCATATCAGTGACCCCTGGATGACAGGGTGGAGTGCTGAGTAATCAGCTAATACACATGAGCAAAATACAGCCCATCCATAAAATGTGCAGATGCAGTACACAAACAATTACTAATTAGTGCAAAGAGTAATAAAATTATTACTAGAATTTCACTCTGAAACAGAAGCTTCTTGCAGGGCCTGTACCTTCCAGCAAATCATATTATGTGTCAGATAATTCCATTAAAAATGCTCCAAAAGGCACAAATGGCATAAACACAGTGCTGAGGTCCAGTTCACTGACTCCAATTAACTGAGGTGAAACCTAGCAGACAGCTAGCAGCTACAGCTCCCAGGGGTGGCAAAGCTGTCAGTCACAGCAGCCACAACCCTAACTTTGTACATTTCCAGTATCCAAATGGATTTAGAGAAAGGTAATACACCATGTTATGAAGTGGAAAACTGCTCATAGAGGCCAAAACAAGTTTTCATACTGGGCATTCAATGCTGTTAACATGGCAGTCTATTTAGAGTTGGCTTCATTTTTCAGCCCCCAGAGGCTGATGCTTGGCTCTAACGCCCTCCCATAGTCCAAAGAAATGCACATTAGTTAATTAAATTAAATTGGCTGTAACCGTGGACGTGAGAATACACGGTTACTTACTGTGTCTGGAGTTTATTGGTGAACTGTCCAGGCTGTGCGCTGGCATTCATGTCAGCTGTTTTCAGCTCCCCTACAAACCTTTTTTTACTTCCTAATCCATAAACTGTGTTTCAGCACCAAAATACTTTACTGATCATTTAAGTGTCATCACTGAACTGAGACAGAAGAGTTTGAAGCAGAGGAATTCAAATGCTGGAAAGTTTAGATTTTGTTTTAGAACTTTTTTTGGTATTTGAAAAACCATCTCTGTCACAGATCGAATATCTACCCCATCATTCAAAAAATAGATTTTGGAAATGCATTTTTACATAACATGATTTTTGCATGAGGTTAGCTTTTTTGAATTTTTTCACACAGTTTCAGGTGTTTCCATTGTTCTATGAGATTCTAATTAAATTTAAAATTATCTCTGTTATAGCAGGTTATGCTTTAATGAATTACAAAACTCCAAAAATCAAAGTTTCCATGAAATGACTCACACACCAGTACAGTAGAGTGCACCACCACCAGCACCAGCACCAGCACGCACTTTCCTTAATAATAACAATAAAGAACAAAAACTAAAATTGTAGAAGATTTGTAAAAGTAGATTATTGTTGGATTGGTTTAGATTTCAGATATAAAGTTGGACACGTGGAAATAAGAAGATTCAAAGAAGTGCCTGGATTTATGGAGCAGGACACACCTGTGTTCTTTAACAACAAGCAAGTACGACTGCATGAATGAAGACGTAGCAACACTTGCATGATTGTGCAGCACGAGCTTCATCCCACCGGTGGATGTCATGGTTCTGTTCAAAGCTTGCTGCAGCTCAGATATCGTGATGGGGCTGAGCACGCCTCCGCCTCAGTTTTTGAGGGGGTTAGTTACACAACACATTTTTTCATTTCTTTTAACCCCTTTTGGCATCAGGTAGAAATCCTATATCCCTGTCACTATGGTTACCAAATGATCTTGCATAATTACACAGCAGATTGCTCCCTTGACAGTGAACTGGTTTGGAGTTCATTCAGAGGCAGACAGAGCTGGTGGAAAAAAATGAATCTGCTTAAAGCAGAGTGAAACAGTCATAATCCCAGTGCACTCCAGTTTACTGCAAGTTCATTGCATGGATACGTGGAGGGAGGCCTGTTTGCTTAATTTTGTGTGGATTATGGAGTTAACACATGGTGCCTGTGATGAAAGATCAGAGCATGAGGATAGAAGCATATTATTAGTTTAGGCAGGTCAAACTCAGCTGCAATCATGATGGATCAGCTAATAATGACACCAGCTCACATCAGCTGATGGATCAGCTGATACCCTTCTACCAGTCACATACAGGGTACACTATAGGATATTTATACGATATTTCCAAAAAAATTGCCATATTACTGATGATATAGAGAAAAAAATACCGAAGGTTTTATTGATCCTGGTAAGTTGCAGGCAGCAGCATTTCTAAGTGTAAGTAAATAAACAGCGTTTTCCATTCATCCATCACTCGTTTCCAATGAGCTACTGTCACCGATGACACACTATTGCAACAGCATTGCCACGAGTATAAAATAACTGCTTAGCCCCTTAGTTTAACAATAACTAAAGTAACTGAGTGCTGCTTCTCGTCAGGAGCCTGTACTGTACCACAATGTCACACATAATAAAACTGAGAAGGATTTTGTCCCGGAGAAGTTGTGTCTTGGGTCGAGCTTTTGAACCAGGTGCTTAAAGTCCTGCTTTTCCACTAACTGCATCCGTAATTTCCATCTACCATTTGCTCCTTCCGTCAGAGCAAGTGCAGCTAGCAAGTGGTCCAGCGATGCTTGGACGAGTCATATGTTTACATTTGGTTGCACATCACCAGCTGCTAGTATCTGCTCTGAAGCCTTCGTAGACTGGTTGTGCCTGATGGTGTGTTTTTGCCTCAAGTGATGAAACAAGTTTGTCGTTTTGTGGGAACAGTTCACTTGCGCATTTTGCAAAGTGCTGTGTTTTCTGTTCATTGGAGGTTGTTGAAGCAGCTCTCTTTTTAGATACTAAATCATCATTGGAGGCTGACCTGCAGCTCTTGCTCGGGCTTGTCTCCTTGTTGTGTGCACTAGGAAATGTAAACACATGGCATTGCTATAGCAGTGATAGTTCAATATGACATTTTTACATCCTTTAAAGATTATACCAGTATTATCACAGACAGTATGGTATAATGTCACATTTGTTGTCACTGGTGCCTGCTCTGTTCTGTTGCCTCTCTAACCTCTCAGGTCCCAGAATGGAGCCAATCAGAAATAACTGCCTGACGATCAACTTAATTTCTGTCAGCAAATTAATTTGATAGTGAGGCTGCTATTTATCTTGTGTCAAAAAAATGCACTGTAGTTAAACATAATCTCTTTATTAAAAAGTTGTTTTAAATTACTCACATGGTGGATGCAGACTTTTTTTTTTTTTTTTTTTTTTTTTAAGCCTGTCATGTAGACTTTTTATTAATGGCAAAATAACATTTCAGCATTTTAAATTATTTTAAATAAATGGGTGGTGTGAAATAAATATTTCTGTCCTGACACAGACTGAAAGGTTAGGATGGTTGCTGAGTAGCCTAATAACATTACTATGAGGTATAATATTAGATACAGTACATTGGCTTAAGCATAGACACACAAACAGAGTGACATCACAACAGCAGCACCATCTGTCTGAAACGGCTCGGACGTCTCCCTTTGATTCTGGACAACACGGTCCTCACGTGTGTCATGCTTGTTACAGTTCAGTGTGTCAGCATTTTCAGATCCAGACACAGCAAAGACGTCAGAGCTTTAAGCTAACAGTCGTGCTCCATCCAAACCTGAGTGTCATGTTGAGCGGCACGAGTGACACCTCTGTGCAGTTTTTAGCCAGAGTCCTAATCCGCTCTTGTGTGTTAAACCTGAACAGCCAAATTGCATGGGTCTCTGTAAACAGTGAAGGGCAGGGGAGACACTTTATCCACAGTGACCTTCCTCTGTTGGAGCACTCTCAGGATCTGAAATGAATCACAACACAAAGCCCTCACTTACAGACTGGGAATTGTAATATTGACCTAACTCCACTTGACAATGCATAGCTTTCTGTCTCTTTGATCTGGCAGCAAGTGTGTATGTGTGTGTGTGTGTGTGTGTGTGTGTGTGTGTGTGTGTGTGTGTGTGTGTGTGTGTGTGTGTGTGTGTGCGTGTGTGTGTGTGTGTTTGTTTTTGGGGGGTTTTTTTGGATGGGGGCGAGTGAGCACATATTGACTTGCTCAGTTTTTTGGAGCAAAGACCTATGAGATAAATATTTGCAGACTCTCGAGAGTAACTGAAGAAGCTTGGATATAGTGGTGTATTTATAAATAGGCAGTCACATTGTTCCAGCAGACAGGCGTATTCTCTCATCTTATCTGAATCCTTGTAATGTTACATGGACAAGACTGGATTAAACCTGTGGATTCTAATTTTTTCATTGAACAGTGGGCATAATAAAAAGTGCTGCATTGCTGCATAACTTTTTATGCTTTGTTTCCCAGGGAGTGTGCAGATCTGGTATCGCCTACAGACAGACAAGAGTCCGGATGTGTTCACTCCCACCCCCGGTAATCTGGCAGATGGACGTCTTCATCGAATCAGAATCCATCGAGTAGGCAAAAACCTCTATGTACAGGTGAGTAATACTGATACAGGAAGTGCTGCATATGGATATGCTGTCTCACAGAGAATGGTTACACAGTATGGAGACAAACAAAACATACAGTTTGATTAAAGTGAGCTGGAAAAGTCCAAAAAAATTCCAGAACTTTCAATTAATAAATTAAATCTGTTGTGCAGAACCATACAGAATAAAATCAAGTGAGTTTAGTTTTCATGTGCTGCAGCCAAGTGTGCCTTCAAGCTGATGCCATTGAGATACTCAACAAACCAGGAACTGATGACCCCACCATCTGGCCTGCACAGTTTTTGTCAAGCATTCATGGAAAGTTGCAGATGCAGTATTTATCTACAGAAGTGGAATGAGAGTTGCTTCTTTTGGGGTGGGGTGGACCATCATTTCAAATGCTACATATGCAAACAGGGGCGGCACGGTGGTGGAGGGGTTAGCACTGTTGCCTCACAGGTTCCTGGTTCTAGTGCTGGCCGGGTCCTTTCTGTGTGGCGATAGCATGTTCTCCCTGTGCCCGTGTAGGCTCCCTCTGGGCATGCATGTTTGGTTGGTGGTTCTAAGTTGGATGTGTTATACAGTGACTGTAGTGTATAAGCATTGTATGAATGTAAGGCTAAGTGTGATTTTTAGTCTAAGGTACTTTGAACAGTCATTAAAACTAGAAAAGCTCTATTTAAATATGAGTGCATTACACACCTTTTTTTTTTTTGTACAGTACAGAATCCATCTGCTAACTAAAGGTACAGCGTGCTCTTATATGTGCTGTACTAACTCTGTGTCATTGTTTGTATTTGATTCTCTGAAGTTATCTTTTTTTTAACTTTTACAGAAAATTGAATGATAATTTTTATTCAAAGGTAATGTGAGAACGAGTTAGTGGGGAATGCAGGCTAGAGGGGTGCACAGCAGTCTGTGGTATCCATGCTCAGGTTAGATCGAGGGTCGCAGTCATCACACTGAATTTAAGCTGATGATGCTCTCTAGTATCACTTGCCAACTTGCGCCTTTAGCTTTATCCTGGGTAGGAGTTGGAAAGCAGCCACAATAACTCATGTAACATGTGCTTATCTATTAGAGAATGCAGTTGGCTAAATCCACAAAGAGCAGGAAACCTCACACCCCAGCAGCAGCACAGGTCAGCTGATCACAGCTTGTCCAGAAAGGAATCAAATCTAGTCACATAATTACGTGATTTATTTCTGAGTCATTTCCCTCCACTGCGCTGGATCTTAAAGGGGTCACCCACTTAAACTCATGAGTATGAGGATTGAAATACAGTATTTTTGGGAGGCTTTTTCTAGTCTTTATTTCTGACATGACATGACAACACACAGTAAACTGCACAGGGAGGACTCAAACCAGGGCCCCTGCAGTAGCCTTTGAGCAGGGGTCATCTGTTCAACCTGGTGAGCTATTCCAGCACCCCATGAAATACAATAGGACCCCAAAATGAAAGGCACCAACCTAACAGGCTTCAATGAGCAGCAACATTTACGGTCAGCTGTTGAATTTTGCTTGCTAATGCTAGCCTTTTACATGTATAAGTTCCACCAGAATAAAAAGCTATTCACTCAACCAGGTGGTTAAAAGCTTCATGCTGTTTTGGGTTTTCATCATTGCTGCTCTCCTCTTGGGCTGCTGCTGGCAGCTGTATTCATGTGTATCTGCACAATAATAATACCAGTACAGGGAGGCTACAGGTGTAAAGTTACATTTAAGACTTATTTAATACCATTTAAAATTAAATGTAAAGCCTACCTTGTGATGTAAATCCACAAGAAAAAAATAGCTGATATGGTGTTTTTTGTATTTTTGCATCCAGTAGCAATTTTACTTAAACAGCACATTTCATTATACTTCAACTCAACACAGAAGATAAAAATATAAAAAGCTATGTAGGTTCACAGTACATTAAGGCTGTGAGAACAGCAACATAAAACTTTGCAAGGAGGTAAAATACTAGTTAAAATGCACACAGTGTAGGCCTGTGAGGACACAAAGGGTTTGAGTTTGTTTTTTAATGTACACACACATACATTAATTGACCTCAGGTTAGCAGGCAGCTTGTTTCAAAGAGCAGGACCACAGTAACTGAGAGCACCCTTAGCACACTCAGATCTCGGTGAACAGGTACAAGTAAAAGATCTGCAGCTGATGACCTGAGAGGTCTGACTGGGTTATAGACGCTGAGCAAGTCAGAGATGTTCTGAGGGCCCTGAACAACAAGCACTTCTTTCTATGGCTAAGTGCTTTCTATCCAACATTCACACACATACACACTCTGATGGTTGCATTGGAGAGCAACTTGGGATTCAGTATCTTACCCTAGAATACTTTGGCATGCAGCAAGGAATTGAACCGCCAACCTTCTGATTAGTAGGTGACCTGCTCTACTGCCTGAGCTACAGCCACCCCTGTTAAGTTCTAATGGGTTTATAGACATCCAGCAGTCAAGCAGAGGTTAGATCATCAGAGGAAATTAAGTCCAACTGTGTTTCCTCTGCATAAAAATAATAGGATAAATTATGATTCTTTCTGATAGTACCAAGCGAGCATGTAAAGGTTAAAGAGTGATGACTCAAGGACAGACCCCTGAGAAACCCCTGATTAAAATTTTGTTTCTGCAGATCTAAAACTGCTAATTGAAACATAAAAACTTCTACACTTTAGGTTTGATGGAAACAGTCCAGAACCTGACCTGTTAAACTAAATGAATCATGAAGTCTTTATGATCAACAGTGTCGATGGCAGCAGTGACACTGAACAGAACTAAGACTTACGCTCTCTACGATTCACTGTTTCTGAGCTATGACTGGTTCTGAAACCTGATTGATACTTGTCATAAAGACTGTGATATGAAAGGTATTCATTCATCCATCCATCCGTCTCTTCCGCTTATCCAATTTGGGGTTGCAGGGGGGCTGGAGTATATCCCAGCTGCCATAGGGTGAGAGACGGGGCCTGTCACAGGGCCAGCACAGACTCATTCATGCTCACATTCACACCTACAGTCAGTTTAGAGTCACCAGTTTAACTGAACCCCACCAACTGCATGTCTTTGGACTGTGGGAGGAAGCCAGAGTACCCGGAGAACCCATGCAGACCCATGAGAACATGCAAACTCTACACAGAGCGGCCCTGGATTTGAACCCAGGACCTTCTTGCTGTGAGGCACCCGTGCCATGTGCCACCATGCTTTCCTGAGGGAAGAATAATACAGTGGTGTGATGACAGCACATTTGAGGGAAACAGGGACATTGCCAAAGAGATGTTGATAATATTCACCAGGTGATTTATAAACAGTGAAATATAGATTTGAGCACTTGGGTTGGGATGGAGTCAAGTATAGAGGTGTAAGTCTAACTGATCAATAAGTTCTTCTGGATCTTTAGAATTCATGGCAGCAATTTGAGACAGTGCTAGGTAAATAGATGTGTTATCTCTAATACTATAAACTTTGTTTTGGAAGAAAGAAGCTTATTTATTATCTTAGTTTATTGAAAGAAATTCAGTCAGTACAGTTTTGGATGGATTAAGTAGTTTATCAGTTGATGAGGGAATGACTAATTTGATTTCATTGTTGTAGCAGTGAAGGACATTTTTATAGATTTCAAAATGAATTTTTGTTTGTTTTTCCATATTTTCTCTCAGCTCTCCAACAGATTCTTTTGCTGTCATTACCTTTTCACTGTTTCTCCAGATTGATGTAGGTGGACCATATATATTATTATTATACCATATATTAACAGTTCTGACAGGAGCAATATGATCAATAATTTGAGAAATTGCTTCAGGGAAGTTGTCCAGCCTTTCATCACATGATGGCAGTACTGGTAATGTGTACTTTTAAAATTCACTAATAAATATATCAGCAGTGTTAGCATTGGCATAATGCTTGTTAATAAATTGGTTGATATTAGTTTTGACAAATGAACAAAATTCTTCTGAAAATATGAAATAATGATCAGAGATAGAAAGATCTAGATTGTTTATAATTGTGACCCTGAGGCTTTGTGACCTTTTGCATGGGTGGGTCCAATCACATGCTGTTTAAAATCAAAACATTATAATAAACTTCTGAACTGTTTTATCAGTTGTTGCCGTTTTCAGTGTGAATACTGAAATCACCTGAAATAATAATACTGTCAAATTTTGGTTTAATATTGGAAAGAAGTTCACCAATTTCTTCAAGGAAGCACTGTCTCGATTTAGGGGGCTGCTGTATTCACGATGTATGGTTAAATGAGGCTTGTAGTTTAAAGCGCTCTGAGTGGTCAGAACCTTTTAAGGAGTGTTATATAAATGCAAGTGCATTACTTTACAAAGGCTCACTGGCAAAATGGAGGCTCCTTGATGTTAACTGCACTGTAGACATTTTATTAAGGAACAAATGCTATCCAAACCTACACCCTTGTGTCACCCTTGGCAGCAAGAACTGCAAACATCCCTGTGGAGGAATCTTGGACCACTGTTTTCGAAAATGAATGGGCGGTTTAAGGTCATGCCAAAGCAATCTGGATTATGCCTAGATGACTCCAAAATCTGGATTTTGTGGTTTGATTTTTTTGTTTTGGTTTTTTGGAGCCATTCAGTGGACTTGCAGCTGTGTTTCGGGTCATTGTCCTGCTGCATAATCCAGGTGCACTTGAACTTCAGGGCATGAACCGATGGCTAGATAGTCTCCTTGAACAGAATTCATGGTTCCATAAATTAATGTCATGGCCCTGGGGCTTTGATCGAATGTTTTGTTTTTGAACTTTAGAGTTCTGTTTATTATTAAATATGTTCTATTTGATTCTCAACGTGTTTATTGTTTACATTTTTATCTTTATTACATAGTGGATGTACTCACGAGTTATTAGTTCTTGTTTGTATTGGAGTTTTGTTCTTTAGATTAGTGTTTCTTGGCTCATCCTTCTGTCACTTTCCCTATGTTTAGTTTACTTCTCTGTCTGTTTCCCTTTTTAGGTATTGCTTCTCACTTCCTGTTTTATTTTGGTATCCTTTATTGCTTGTGTGTTATGTTTAGTTTTACTTCCTCCTGTGATTGTCTACACACCTACGCTAGATTGCCCCAGCTTCCCTCGTTACCTTGTGTGTCTGTAAGTAGCCTCAGTGTGCCTGTGTTCCTTTGTTACCTGGTACTATTTTCCCTGCATTGCCTGGATTCTGTTTTTATATTTTGAATGTTGATTAGTTTCTACGTTGTATTTTTAGTTGGATTTTCATCAGCCAAAATAAATGGCTTGCTTTTTGTTTTGGACTTTTGGACTGTTTTGGTCTTACGGTTCAGCATTTTGGACCCTTACTTTACACACTCCACATGACAAATATGACAAGTCGTCCTGAAGCAGCAGACCATCACACTACCTCCATGTTTGCCTGTTGGTGTGAAGTTCTTTTAAATATGTTAGTTTTTATTCCAGATGGAGTGGAACACAAGCCTTCCAAAAACCTTTTGTTGTGAGTGATAAATAAATAATTTGAAATTTAAGTGAATTTGTCTCATCAGTCCACAGAATATTTTCCCCAAACTCTTGGGGTTTTTTTTGGTAATTGTGAAATGAGCCTTTGCGTTTTTTTGGACAGCAGTGTCTTTGCCTCATGTTTGCCAACATGAACACTGACTTTAAGTGAGGCAGGTGAGTCCTGCAGTTCTTTAGATGTTGTTCTGGGTTCTTTTGTGACCACCTGGACGAATTTTGGTAGACCTGGGAAGGTTCACCAGTAATCCAGTGTTTTTTCCATTTGTGAATAATGGCTGTCACCACGGTTCACTGATGTTTCAAAGCCTTAGAAATAGCTTTTTAACCCTTTCCACACTGTTAAATGTCAGTGACATAGTTTCACGTCTGTTCTTGAGGTCCTTTAGATTGTGGCATGATGTGCTTTTGTTTTGTTTTCAATCTTTTAGCCTACTTTACTTTGTCAGACAGGTTCTACTTAATTGAGTTCTTGATTCAGCAGCTCTGGCAGTTATCAGGCCTGGGTTTGGTTAATGAGATTGAAGTCAGCTTTCCAAAAATGTGGCTAAACATAATTACTTCATGATTTATCAAAGGTGGGCAGTTACTTTTTCACACAGGGCCAGGAAGGTTTGGATGGCTTTTTTCCTTAATAAATGAAAGCATCATTTAAAAACTGCATTTTGTATTTATTAAGATTATCTCCATGTACTGTTAAAGTTAGTTTGATCTGAAACATGTAAGTGTGACAAATATGCAAAAAAAAAAAAAAGAAATCAGGAAGTGGGCAGATTTTTTTCATGGCACTGTAGCTATGAATAATAATAATATTAATAATAAGGACCATTGTGTGCCAGCTACAGTTCAAACACTTAAAAAATGTGCAAAACATAATTGGATTAATCTAACATTTTACAAATTTTCTCATGGGGATGGGACTAGGATTGGATTTTCCACCAGCTATTCAACATATTCATCTGGAGAGAGAGAAAGTCTTCAAATCAAGTGTTTGTGCTTCTGCAGTGGGCAACTGAATGCTGCAGTTTTATTGCACATCACAGTGTTAAACGATGAATCTGAATCAGCATGGCAGAGCAGAGGTGCAAGGTCAAAATCACTTCAGAGCTAACTGCTGGTAGAGATGGTGAAGCTACAAAGAACACAAATATCACTCTTGCACTGAGCTGCAGTTGCAGCTGCTGTTACCCCAGTTTGATTTTCTTGTAATACCCTGTAATACCTTGTTATTTGATTTCTTTCCACTCAACCAGATCAACCAGGACATCCACAGAAAGTACGCACTGTCATCTGATGCAGAGCTGATCCTCATGAGATCCCTGATGTTGGGCAAAGTCACCAGTAAGTCATGCTGTGGTTCTAACCATGGTTTTAATCAGCAGAAGTTAAGTAAGAAGCATTTTTCACTTCTCAACTGTTTCTCTATAGGGATGGAGAATTTTGATGAGGAAGTGATACAAGGAGCTTCTAAAGGTTTTATTGGCTGCCTTTCCTCAGTCCAGTTTAATCATGTTGCACCACTGAAGGTAGCGCTGACGAATCGCGGAAGCTCATTGGTCACCGTCCGTGGTCCACTGGTCCAATCAAATTGTGGAGCACTAGCCGAGTCACATACCCTGCAAGGTAAAACATACATCCATGATACTGATGCTCAGAATTGGTCAGAAAAAAAAATCATGAATTAAAATAAGATTTTGGTTTTAGATTGTGATGCTTCGAGTGTGTTTAAAATTGATTTGGCTGCAGTTTTTAACAGCCCTAAAATAGTTGATGTGGCTATCTCCTGTATTTTATTAAGTTAAAAGGGCTAAAAAATACAGAGAAAAACTGTAAAATAAATGATTTGAGGGCCTGTAACTCTGAAAATGTTCATAGTATGAAGGTGAAATTTTGTATGGCTTCACTAATGTTATTTTACAAAATAAATTCAACGACAGGGTCAGGTGGGAAGTTTTTAATATTTTATTAATTTTATCTAAAATGACCTAATAAACAATATAATTATAGGTAATTTAAATGTGTACATGTGACAGGAAAAGGACATTAAGAAAGCAGTTTATTCTGAGAAGTCCAGTTAAACAGTAAATGGGGGGTGCTATATAAAATTTCTTTCAGTACTCTTTAGAAATGGTTCTCTAGGCTTCTTGAAGGGCATTCCAAAGCTCATCTTTAGATGTTGGCTGTTTGTTGTTTGGGGTTGATCCCACACTGCTTCAATAATGTTGAGGTCCAGGCTCTCGGGAAGCTAGTCCATGACAGATAGTATTTGATTATATGTTTTCTATCCAAATCTGCTTTTACTACATTAGCACTGTGTTTGGGATCATCGTCACACTGCAGATTAAGGCAGTTGTCAGTCAGATGCTTTCCAGATAGTACTGCATGGTAGATCAACATCTGACAGTATTTTTCTGGCAATGATTTTAACCAAAGATTCAGTACTTCAAAAGATATCTACACTGCCCCACCATGTGCTGAACAAAAATACATTGACTAGACAGTGAGCTAAACACTTGACCTCTTTTGCAAAACTGTAGATAAACATTAATATAAAGATAAAGAAATGAACAGTAGTGTTACAATGAAATTACATAAATTATGAAACAACATAAATTCCCACCAAGTGCACATTCCATTCAATTTATGGTCGATTAAAAATAACTGTGTGAGGCTTGGAAGGCATTTAACAGTGACATAGTTAAGAAAAAAGACTACAAAAAAACAGGGGAACAGTCTCTGGAGTTTGAAAAAAGGTAACTGGACTTTTTTTTTGTTTCTTGAAGATCTTTCATCTCTCATCCAAAAAGCTTCTTCAGGTCTCAAACCAAATGGTGGAGAGACCCAGGTATTTAAACCCCAGTGGGGGTTGTCCCCTGAAGGTCGTTGGGACCCACTATTGATCATGTACATAATCATGTTTTCCAAGCACCTCGCCACCATCTTATCTCCGCTTGTAGGCAGCACACCCCATCACACTGAAAACTCCACAGACTTTACCAATAAGGTCCATAATCTTGCACTGAATCCAGATGAAACCATTTTTTCCTTTGATGTGTTTTCACTTTTAGCTTGTGTACCTACAACTGAGGCAGTGGAGACCATCAGAAAACAACTACAGGAAGACAACTCATTACAAAACAGAACCAGCTGTACCACAGATCAGATTTGTGCACTGTTAGACCACTGCCTTACCACAACATATTTCAAATACAACGATGGCTTCTACAGACAAAAGCATGGATGTGCCATGGGCTCCCCAGTGTCACCCACTGTAGCCAACCTTTACATTGAGGAAGTGGAAAGTAAAGTTCTTGGTTCTTTCAAAGGGATCCCGGTATACTTCAGACCCAGCCACACTCTTAAGGCAAAAACTGGTCCATCCCAAAGGCAAAATTCCCAAACACAAGATAACCAACATAGTACATGTTGTCCAGTGCACTGAAGAGTGTTTGGACCTCTACATTGGAGGAACAATCCTGAGCTCCCTCCCCAGGCGCCTCCCAAATTGGTTTCATCCAAAACCACTGATTGTAATGACCCACACCTTCTTTCACGCCTTGGCGCATGTGATTATGCACATGAACAATAGAGGGTCATAACCACCTCCAGGGGACTAGGCCCACTGAGGTTTAAATACCTGGGTCTCTCCACCATTTGGTTTGAGAACTGAAGAAGCCTTTGGGATGAGAGGAGAAGCGTCTTCAGGAAACTTAAAGAAGACTAGTTGCCTTTTTTCAATCTCCAGAGACGACTATGACCTGGATGATTGAGAACCTACACAGACAACAGGGGAACGTCACAGATGGAGATGTGCCAATACATGGCGAGGCAAAGACCTATAACTAAAGACTAAATTAATAATACAAACAACAACACAACTAAACAGTAAGCAAACTAGGAATCAAGCTAAATATAAACAATGATAAACGGTCCAAAAAACATAAAACGCTGGGTCTTAGACCCGGGACCATGACAGCAGCAGCAGGGACATATTCCACTGTAGCTGTAATGTTTTTTGTTTGTTTTTTTTGTAGTCAATCCAGGCAGTGCTCAGGTTAGACTTTGAATCCTGGTGTACCGTTCTATCAACCAGGAGCTGGTGCTTTGTCCCAGTGGTGTTATTTCCAATGCTTTTCTGAGCTGTACTCATGTACTGACTCATGTCCTGGCTCAGTTTGGGTGCTACACTGCTTGAGAGGTGTTTCCATGTTGTGCAGAGGCAGGTAATTGGCCAGTAGTTTGATGGAGATGTACCCCAGTGGGGATTGTTCATGATCAGGATTGTTCTACCCTGTGATAGCCAGTCTGGACGAGTACGTTAGTAGCACCTTTATTTGTGCTGTCAGCGATTATGGAGTGTCATTAGCTTCTTCAGCCAGTAGACATGAATCAGCTCCTGATGCTGTGTAGCTCTTAATTCCAGAGACTTGTTGCATGTCTGCCGTTTGGCTGTCAACTGGCTCTTGCACTGGGAGGTTGCTGTGGTCTTCCCTTAGTGAATACCTTCTCTGGTGAATACCAGCCAATTGATGTTGGTGTTGTGTGACACTTTTTGAGCCTTTGTTTGGCAGTTTATAGAGCCTCACTTATGGGAATCTTGAACTTCTTAATCTAGGACTTGTCTCTCATGATGCCCTTCTGCACCTCAGTTAACCAACTAACATCCATCTAGGCTCCACTGATTTTGGCTTCCAGTCTACTTCTCCATGTGGGGCTTCCTCTACATGCATCCTTGATCTTATACCCAAGTGCTTCTAGGATTACTGTCACAGTGGCATATATGACACATACAAAATACTGAATAATCAGGCCCTGTCATATATTAAAGACCTCATACTGTAGTATCTTATTATTCTAATAGAGCACCTTGCTCTAGACTACAAGCTTAATTGTGGTTCCTACAGTTTTCAAAAGTAGAATGGAAGGCAGAGCCTTCAGCTCTCAGGACACTCTACTATGGAACCAGCTCCCAGCTTGGATTTGTGAGATAGACTCTCTCTCTACTTTTAAGATTAGGAATTCATTTTTCAATCATCCCTTTTACCTCCCTGTGTGTTTGTACACCACTAATGTATTTAATAATAAGTAATTATTAAACTCTGTCTCTTTCTCCCATAGTGTGTCTTTTGTCATCTCCCTCTCTGCTCTCTTCTCTTTTCCCTCACCCCCAACTAGTTGTGGCTGATGGCTGCCACTCCCTGAGCCTGGTTCTACTGAGGGTTTCTTCTGTCACGGTCTTTGCTGTAACTGTTTTTGGGAGTCTGTTCCTTTATTGAATCCAGGATGTGGAATGGGAAGGCCTTTCTTCCTCTTTCAGCGGGGAGGCAGAATTCCTGCTCATCAGCCTGGCACACCTGTTTCCCATCAATAATAATAATCAACAACCAGTACTGAAGGACCAGTTGGAGCCTCCAGTCCTTGCCAGATAGTCAGCTATTAAGTGGTAACTCGGCTCTTCAGCTGTTGCTTCCTTGTGGTTTGTTCTGCAATGTGCTAACATCTTTGTTTACCTGTCTCTAATTCTCCGTTGCCTGGCTTAAGAGCAACATCACTTACATGTTTCTAAGGAATTGGCCCATCTCTCCTACAAACACTCACCAACTCTTCACCATTAGATTTCTGCTTTCCTGCCTGCCTTCCTGGAACTCCCTTTATTCTGCACAATCAAACTGGTGACCCCTCTCACTGACAGACTCAGTCCCACTGACAAGGAACCAAGAACAATTTAAAACAATATTTCTCTGGAATTCTCTTGCCTGGGACATTTGGACTAATTCATTTGTCCTCTTTCATAGTGACAAACGTTTTCTTGAACCCAGCCCCTAGCTTTCCCCGTGACCAATTTCAGTTGCTCATTTCCGTTGTAAAAAAATAAATACTGCACCCTTTGTGGCAGATATTCAGTACTGTCTGGCCAAATAGACTCAGTAGACCCAGTTCAAGCTGCCTTACCAAAGCAGGATGCCACACTAGGCGAGTATGAGCGTACCCTAAGAATACAAGTTGGACAACACCTACAGTCAGTCCCTAGAAGAGATGTTCCAAATGATCCTGAAAAAAAAAAAGGTTGTGTGGATGTTTCAATAAGGAGGCACTTTAAGAAACATGTCACCAGAAGAAAGCCGTTACTGTGCCACAAAGCAGCCTGCTTACAGTAAGGCAGAAAGCACCGAGACAAGCCTCAAAACTTCTGGAACAGGGCCAGGGTGGCTCAGTGGACGAGTAGGCGACCGTGTATGCCACCTGCCGGTGGTGCGGGCAGCCTGGGTTTATGTCCGACCCTTTCCTGTGTGTTTTCCCCGTATCTCTCTACCTACTTTCCTGTCTCTCTTCACTGTGAACGATCTACTAAAGGTACAATGGCAAAAAAAAAAAAAAAAAAAAACTTCTGGAACAAACTTGATTGGAGTGATGATGCCAAAATGGAGGGTTTTGGCCACAAATGCTACATTTTGGAGAGGAGTCAACAAGCCCTATGATGAAAAATACGCCATTTGTACTGTGAAACACAGAGCTGCTGTATTTGGGGATGTGTGAGCTACACAGGCACAGGGAACTTGGTCAAAATTGATGGCCAGATGAATGCAGCATGTTATCAGAAAATACTGAAGGAACATTTGTACTCATTAGCCTAGAAGCTGCACATGGGAAGCACTTGGATGTGCCAAGTCTACTTGCCATTGATTACACCAGAAAAAAGTGAAGATTCTGGAATGGCCAACTGAGTCTCCTGATTTCAATATCATTGAGCCACTTTGGGGGAGATCTCAAACATGCAGTTTATGCAAGACGGCCTGAAAATTTACAGGAACTCGAGGCATCATCCAAGAAGAATGGGTAGCTTTACCATCTGACCAAATAAAGTGATCATCCACAGCTACCACAAAAGACTTCAAGCTGTTATTGATATTAAAGGAGGCGATACAGTATTAAGAACTGCGGTATGTAAACTTTGGACCAGGGTCATTTGGGTTATTTCTGCTTTCATGATTTAAAAAGGAAAATGCATTTTGTTTAATTAATTTATTTATTTTGATAATAAATGGCTATACCCAAGCACTAACCATGCGTGAAAGAAAAGTTGTCATCATTAATATTCTCTGAAAAATGGCCAAAAAAAAAATCACAATTTCTGCCAGGGTATGTAAACTTTTGAGCACAGCTGTACTTGCAACATTCCAGATGGTTAAATTCACATCAAGCACATTGATTGGAAAACACCATCTAATGGGGTCTTCATGCAGAACCTGACCCCGGTACTACCCCGCCAACTCTTGGTGTGCTCCTGTGTGATCTGTGTCTCAGAAGTCATTCACTGGGCACACACTGCCAGGTTTACCTGTCATCCCAGGGTGAGTGGGACCATAACCTTTTTCAGATGCTATTTCTGGTGGCCTTCCCTGGAAAAGGATGTGAAGGAGTATGTGGCACAAACTTGTTCAGTTTCTGGCCACAAAAGAGGAGTTCCCAACTTCAAATAGGCCTCCTTCTGCCCTTATAAGAGCCTCACAGGCCATGATCTCACATCGCTCTAGATTTTGTAACAGGTTTACCTCCATCCTGTGGAAAGACTGTAATCCTCTCTGTCATAGACCAGTTTTCAAAGTCAGCCCACTTCACTGCCCTTGCTAAACTACCTTCTGCTAGTAAGACTACCAACTTACTGACTGATCATGTATTCCGACTACATGGCATTCCTCTAGAGAGAGTTTCCAACAGAGGCCCTCAATTTTTCTCCCAGGTTTGGAAAACCTTTTGGATTGCCCTACGGCCTACAGGTGCTTTTCATAAAATTAGAATATCATGAAAAGGTTGATTTATTTCAGTAATTCCATTCCAAATGAAATCTGCATCTCCATAAAGTTGGTCAGCAGCAGGAAGCATGAAGTGCTCTAAAACTTCCTGATAGACGGCTGCGTTGACCTTGGACCTGAGAAAACACAGCGGACCAACAGCAGCAGATGACACAGCACCCCAAACCATCACTGACTGTGGAAACTTTACACTGGACCTCAGCCAGCGTGGATTCTGTGCCTCCTCCTCTCTTCCTCCAGACTCTGGGACCTTGTTTTCCAAAGGAAATGCAACATTGACTTTGATCAATGAATATAACTTTGGAGCACTCAGCAGCAGTCCAGTCCTTTTTGTCTTTAGTCCAGGCGAGATGCTTCTGATGCTGTCTCTGGTTCAAGAGCGGCTCGACACGAGGACTGCGACAGCTGAAACCCACGTCTGCATACGTCTGTGTGTGGTGGTTCTTGAAGCTCTGACTCCAGCTGCAGTCCACTCTTTGTGAATCTCCCCCAGATTTGTGAATGGCTTTTGCTCCACAATCCTCTCCAGGGTGCAGTTATCCCTGTTGCTTGTACACTTTTTTCTACCACATCTTTTCCTTCCCTTCGCCTCTCTATTAATGTGCTTGGACACAGAGCTCTGTGAACAGCCAGCCTCTTTAGCAATGACCTTATCATCAAAATTTAAAGAAATAAAGATTTGAAATATATCAGTCTGTGTGTAATGAATGAATATAATATACAAGTTTCACTTTTTGAATGGAATTATTGAAATAAACCAACTTTTTCATGATATTCTAAATTTATGACAGCACCTGTAAATCTGTTTAAGCTCTGGTTTTCACCCCTAAACTAATGGTTAGACAGAGAGATTAAATCAAGAGGTTCAAGCTGCCCTCCACTGTGTGGCCTCCAACAGTCCCTCCTTCTGGAGTTCTCAGTTATCACGGACTGAGTACGTCCATAACTTTTCACCTCCTCAGCTACTGGTCAGTCTCTCTTTGAGGTTTCTTTGGGATAACAACTGCCTTTGTTCCCGAACTGGAATTGGACCTAGCCATCCCTTTAGTTCAACACCATCTTTGAAGGAGCCAGCAAATCTGAAACCAAACTAGAGCCTCTCTGTTTCGTGAAGTGGAATCCACAACACTTGGTTGATTGTCGAAGGACCCCAGTCCCCCGCTACACCCAAAGTCAGAAAGTTTGGCTATCCTCCAAAGACATTCCTCTGAAGTCCCTGTCTAAGAAACTGGCCCTGTGTTATATTGGGTTCTATGAGATTGAGACTGTTATCAGCCCTTCTGCTGTCAGGCTGAGACTTCCAGCAACCAGAATTTGTCTGACTTTCCATGTGTCCCAGATTAAGCCTGTTTTGTCTAGCCCATTGTTTCAGCCTTACTGGCCCATGATATTTTACAGTCAAATGACGGGATGAGAGCTTGCTCATTGGGGTTCGTCTAATTTTTTATGGTTTCTTTCTAATATTGTAGTGTGCATTTGAGAGTGATATCAGAGAGTAAAACATCTCTGCTTCATTACCTTCTTTTTCAGAAGAGCCACAGTATCCAAGGTGGTATGTAGCGATTATCGTCCTCTATGGGAGTAGAGTTTAGATAGCTGTTCTGCACTGTGTTGGCACGTGCCATGGAAGAAAATAACAGTGGAGTAATTACTTCCTTAAACTTAGTTATAGCACTTTCTGAAAGTGCTATAACTAAGTTTAAGGAAGTAAAACTTAGTTATAGCACTTTCAGAAAGGAATCTAGTGTAATGAAATGTATTTCTCAGTGCAATGTAAGCCATTATTGTAGAATTAAATGTTATCAAAAGAAAAAAATGGTCAGACCAAAGAGGATTTTCATGAAATACTGTTAAATGTTCAGCTTCTATTCCATATGTCAGAACAAGACTGTGATTAAAACAATCAGTGGAATCATTTCCATATCGAGAGAAGCTAATTGAGTCTAATAAAAAATTCAATGAGTTGTTGAGGCTGTCATTTTCAACATCAGCATGGATGTTAAGATTGCATATGTTACAGACCTCTGGTGGGGTCTGTTTCACACAGAAAGAAATAGAGACGGGAGACATCAGTTGCGTTCGGTCTGCAGGCTCTTCCTCGTCTCTTTATTTACAAAACGTTAAATCATTCTTCTCATTCACAATATCATCTAACATATCTCTAAACACAAACTACAATATTGAAACAAACTCACATCTTTTGCTCCACTGTATATAATATACAAAATAACTGCCCCATAATTCAGGGTCTCTTTTGTGCGCTGCTACTACAGCGAAATGCTACAGCTATCCTGCTGCAAAAACCTATCATGTAATAATATCATCACTATTTACCTGCTTATTATTACCTTTTTCGCCGACACTTTTTTCTAACCAAACATATGAAAACCCATATTTTCCAACTAAAACACATCTGTATCAAAATCTCAAAAGAAACAGAATACATCATCATATAAAAACACAGTCAACAACAATACTTTGTATTTAAGAGGTATATCTCGGAGCAACATCCATAACAAAATGAAACACACATTGTAAAGCCTCACCATTTCGTACCATTACCCACCGATAAGATGGCTGCTCTCCCGTCGGTCGATGGAAAACAGTTTATATTTCTTTTCTATGTTCGAACACACAACTTACAACATTACATAACATCACGAGCATCTAAACACAATCGCCTCTCTGTAAACATGTACTGAGGTGAAATAACTCAGATTACTAACCTGTTTCACACAGAAAGAAATAGAGACGGGAGACATCAGTTGTGTTCGGGCTGCAGGCTCTTCCTCGTCTGAAGCCCGGAAGCCCCACAGCACCGAATACCACCTGCGCTATTTCCCCCTAGTGGCGAAACTACACAATTACATCTCCTCAAATTCAACATAATACTACCATTAGCATTGGCCTTTCCACAAATAACTTCTAAGCAAATTACAATTGTGACGCTTACACTTGTAGGTGTCACACACTCCCCAACAAAATGAAAATGGCTCCTGACATTTGACCTCTTAAACTTTAACATATAACATTTACTCACAATATTCAGATCACTTTGTACCTCCCCTCTTGCTAACATCAGTAAATGAACTCTTTATAGTATACTGGGAGGATATATCTCTGTATACCATGAGATGATGGAATGGACTGTGGTGTCCAAAAGAAATAAGGTACTGAGTGATACAGTGGCATACTAGAAGCTGATGTGTTTGGCGATTCATGTACATCTGCGAAACTAACTGACGAATGCAACTGGAGAGAAGGCTGGCCAAGTGTTTCATAGGTGAACCGTGCAGCTGGTTGCCTTTCTCTCGTTGACCTTCTCAACCCTGGTACCTCAGCTGGAGGGGTCAGGTTATATGCAGACTGCATTTGCTTTTCAGGCAACAGTTCAACCCCCCCTCTGTCTTCGGTGAGGGCCGCTTCCGTGTCGATTGATCCCCCCTGTTCTTTTATTACCATGCATTCCTCCAGTGGCGTCCCCTCTGCCTCCAGCGGCATCCCTTCGCTGACATCTGGATCCGACTCAGCCGGGACTACACATCTTGAGGGTACATTAGTAGAGTCAAAGGTATCCACAGCACTGTCTCCATGTCCACCTCTCAGATCGTATCCTAGTCCATAATAAATGGAACCCCCATCCTCATCCGAACTTGACTCGTCGTCTCGTTGCGCCTTTGTCTCTTGTCGAGTTGGTTTAGATTCTTTTCTTTTGACCCCTGGGGGCTTACTTCCTTGGTTTGTGGCTGGTAAGTCCCTGGAGAGCTCATTGACAAGATGTAATACGTTGCGATGCAACACACGCTCCTTCTTTCCATCCATCTCTGAAGCCACCCTATAGACTGGGCTTTCTCCAATCTGCTGCTTCACCACATAGATGGTGTTTTCCCAATAGGACCGCAACTTCCCCGGACCACCTCGTTCAGTCAAGTTCCGTACCAGTACCCGATCTCCAGGTTGTAGCACAATTCCCCTCACATGTCGGTCATAGTACTTCTTCCC
The DNA here is from genome assembly GCF_007364275.1 of Archocentrus centrarchus. NCBI lineage: Eukaryota > Metazoa > Chordata > Actinopteri > Cichliformes > Cichlidae > Archocentrus > Archocentrus centrarchus. The sequence goes on along the minus strand of NW_022060263.1, from coordinate 518,856 downwards.
ACGAGCACTTGACTTTTGACTGTTTCCAGATGCGATCCGGTAAGCTTCAGTCATCCGTTCCTTCCATTGTTTCACGTAGTTCCTTGCTGTCTGTGGCTCTTCTCCAGTCTCCAGTTGGAATAGGAGATCTACTGGCAGCCGCGGATGCCGACCAAACAGCAGGAAGAAAGGTGAGTAGCCAGTCGCCTCATGGCATGTGCAATTATATGCATGTACCATCTGTGGAAGGTAATCCTTCCACCTTTCCTTCTGTTCGTCCCCCAGGGTCCGCAGCATCTGCAAGATGGTGCGATTGAAACGTTCAGCTGGGTTGCCCTGGGGGTGGTACGGGGTCGTGCGGGAGTGTCCTACCTTGCCCAGCTGCTGCAGAGCTCGGAAGAGTTCATTTTCGAACTCCCGCCCTTGGTCATGATGTAGCTTCAAGGGATAGCCAAACCTCAAAATATAGTCATTAAAGATCCTTTCAGCGGCAGTTTTGCCACTCTTGTTGCGAGTCGGATAAGCCTGAGCATACCTAGTGAAGTGGTCTACCACAACTAAGATGTACTGGTATCCACCCCTACTCGGTTCTAAATGCAGGTAGTCAATCGAGACCAATTCCATGGGTGAGCTTGTGACGATGCTGGCCATGGGAGCTTGGATGCGTGCCACCGGCTTCTTTTGCTTGATGCATGGGCACTGCCGGGTGACATAAGCTTCGATGTCTCGCTTCATATATGGCCAATAGAACCGAGGTCTCACCAAACTGAGAACTCTCTCAACTCCGACATGCCCCACATCATCATGTAGATGTTTGAGGACAACCGATCTGAAACTTGTTGGCAAGACTAGCTGATGCTTCTCTTTCGCTCTGCGGTACAGGATGCCATTCTCTATACTCAGTCTTGTCCACTCATGCATCATTTTTCTAACGGGACCTCTCACCTTCTCCTTCATTTCAGGGGTGAGTACTTGACTTGACTCTTTCATTCCCAAAATGACACCGATTATGGGATCTGATCTTTGAGCTTGGATTAGTTCAGGTAACTCGATGGGCGGACCCACCTCTTGGATGCCTGGTTCGCCCTGGCTGTGCTGTGCTAGCGTCAGAGCAGCGATCCAGGCTACATCCCCCCGCTCGCCTGCTCCACAGCCTTCCCAGGTAGCAGCAACCGCTTCCCTCGGGAGCCCGTTCGTACACTCCCCAATATATCTTTCGATATCAAGAGGGTTTCTCGACAGTGTATCTGCATCGACATTGACTCTTCCAGGTCGATATTTGATGTCAAATCTAAAGTCAGACAGTTCCCCCACCCACCGGAAACCAACCGCGTTCAATTTGGCAGTGCTCATGACATATGTTAAGGGATTATTGTCTGTGTAGATGGTGAAGTGCGGGGCGTAATAGAGATAATCCCTGAATTTCTCGCAAACGGCCCACTTGAGAGCGAGAAACTCGAGTTTGCCTGAGTGGAGTCGATAGTTTCTTTCCGCGGGTGTTAGCGTTCTTGAACCATACCCTATCACTCTGAGCTTCCCACCCTGTCTCTGATAAAGGACGGCTCCAAGTCCGTCATTGGAGGCATCCGTGTGAAGCACGAAAGGGAGCTCAAAATCCGGATAAGCGAGGACAGGAGGAGCTGTCAACCTGTCAATCAGCTTACACAGAGCCTCCTGATGTTTCACGGTCCACTCAACTGGAGTCTTTGAGGGTAATTGTGCACCCTTTCCCTTTTGTCCCTCTGTTCTTTTCTGGGCTTGCAAGAGCTCATAGAGAGGTTTCGCTATCCTTGAAAAATCTTGGATGTAAGAACGATAATAGCTCAAGAAGCCAGTAACCCTTCTTACATCCCCAACTGTCGCTGGTGTCCTATCTTTCAAGGCATACACGGCCTCGAGGTCTTTTGGATCAATTCGCACCCCCTCAGCTGAGACCAAACGTCCCACATACCTTACTTCTCTCTTGAACAGGTCGCATTTTGCAGGTCGGAGTTTAACTCCATGTGCCTGCAAGGCTCTTAGGACTTTTCTCAGTCCTTCCACGTGGTCCTCAAAAGTCTTCGCATAACACAGGATGTCATCCAGGTATGGAATACAGCACTCATCCCGTAAGGGAGCCAGCATTTCTTCCATACTCCGCTGAAATGCCGCGGGTGCGTTGGTCAGCCCAAAGGGGATCCGCACCCACTCATAGAGACCCCAGGGGGTGATGAAGGCAGTCAGGTGGCGTGATCCCTCGGCTATGAAGCCCTGGTGGTACGCCTTCCCCTGATCTAGCACAGAGAACCAACTATAACCCCCCAAAGTGTCAATGAGATCCTGAATTCGCGGTAAGGGGTGCCGGTCGGGCACCGTGCGCTGGTTCAAGAGGCGGTAATCTATACAAAGTCGAAGGGATCCATCCTTTTTCCGCACACACACGATGGGTGCAGAATAAGGAGATCTGGACTTAACGATCCATCCCTTTGCCAGGAGGTCCTCAATATACTCCTTAACCTCCTTGTAAAGGGGTTTCGGGATGGACGTATACGATTTCTGAATTGGGGTTGTTTCCCTCAGGGTTATTGTCATTTCCAAGCTAGGAATGCACCCCATGTCATTCTCATCCCGTGCAAATGCCCCAGACTCCCCCCTCAGCATTTGCTTCACTACTCTCTGTTCATCCCCTGTTAGATGGCTAATGTCAACAGGCGGATCCCATTCCTCTGCAACTTTACTCCCATTGCCCTTCGGAACACTTGTGGATTCAAGGTGACCAACCCCCAAGGGTGCCTTTGGCAAACTGGTGGTTGGTAAGTCGGTTTGTACAATCCCGGCAATCGATTCAACAGTCCCAAGAGCGACCCGACTGGTGAGCGTCACATCATGCTTGGTGTGATTCCCAATGGGGACCCTAATATACGGGACTTTTGCTTCATAAACTGTTAGGAGACTGTTGCCTACATCCAGCTGTTGCAACTGTGGGTTGCTCTCAGTTGGTTCAAAGAGCAGGAGGGGATTGGAAATGTCAAGTGCAGAAGGGACCTTACATTTAACATACTTGACCTGGCCAGCTGGGATAACTACATCATGCAGTCCTACTGTGAGTACACTTTGGCTGCTTCTACTATCTCTGGTAAGCTTGGTCTGGATGAAATTGACCAGTGCTGTGGCTTTGTCATTCTGGAGGTTCATTGCGCTCCGCAGGAGGCTCACTAAGGTCGGCATGAGGTTCGCACTCACGTCCGGCCCCAGGACCAGCTGCTCAATCACATTGAACCCAATCAGGGGACAATCCAATGGCACGCTGCTCACCAAGAAGGGCACTTGAATAGTCAGGTCCGGGTTGCTATTCTCTGGTAGACTCACCATCACCCCCAGCCATCCATCATAGGGCAATGGCTGGCCATTAACACCCAACACACTGAAGGCCTTGTCACCGATGAGCTCAGTCAGTGGTCGTAGCTTGTGGTCAGGGAGGTAAGTCTTCACCCACTGGCTATCTAGAAGACTCACTTGTGCACCAGTGTCTAGCACACAGTCCACTGCGTAGCTGTGGATGTAGCACTTAATTTTACACTTCTTGCCCACCAACTGTGCCACTCTCTCACTCCCCTCAGTCTCTTTAGTTTTGAGTTGGGGGGTTGCTTGACTGCTTCTCACATGAGCAAACTCCTTCGGGCTCTGGTGGGGTGGTTCGGGGTTGGGCTGCCCACGGCTGCTGGAGGACGGTGCACCAGCAGGGGACAAACCAGAGTGTTTTGGCTGGCCTTGCTGGAGACAACCAATTGCTCTGTGACCCGCCTCCCCACAGACAAAACAATGATTACATGTGCTTGCCCCCTTTTGAATACAATTGGGACAGCCATACTGCTTTGTGCTTTGCCTGGGTTTTGGTTTTGAGTGCGCACACTGACACGTTGGTTCACAAGTCTGCCTCGACGTGAGAGACTCCACCACTTTAGTCAGCGCGTCTATCTTTGCACTCAATTCATCAACTACTTTATTCCTACTCTTCATTTTACCCGCATCATCAGCCGGTTCCAGCTGAGCAGTGTGGGCATGTGTTACCTTTTGCCGAGCAACATGCCCCAGTCTCCGCTGCCTCTCACTCTCCTCACTCGACACCTTATTTACCTGTCTTATCAGTGTCTCATCTGACACACTATAATCTGAGAGCAGCGGCTTAAGTTCGTTGCGCAGGTCACCATATTTCGGAAGGAGACCTTGATGAATGGTGCGTAGGAACACGTTTTGAATTGTCCGTGTCTCATACACAACATCCATGTTATCCTGTTTGGAAGCAAACATGACTTTCTGCTTCAACCCAATCATCCTATAAAGGAACTGCTGGGGAGTCTCGTGGTCATGTTGTTTGGTACTCAGTAGTTCCTGAAATAACTCACTCCCACTTTTCTCACTGAGGTGTGAACATAATAAACTTTTAAGTTCCCCAAGGCTCAAGTCATCTTTACTGACTAACATATCCTTAAACTGTCCAGGTTTAATGATACGAAGCACGCCCTGGATGATCTCACCCTCTGTATGGTTCGCTTTCAATCCCTCTTCCATTTGTTTACATAGTCCGTGGTAGGTGATGTCAGATGTAGTGTCTCCCACCTGGCCCCCATGCACCTTAAACTCTCTGCGTTGCAGAAATGGCAGATCCCTCAAAGAAACCACCTGCTCAGGTCTCTGGTGTCTAACATCTCTCACTGCATGGCTGCTAGCTGCATTTGCACTTCTAAGTGGCGGTATCTGTGGAGCAGGCAGAACAGGTGTGTACTGTACTGCTGGTGTTGGGTTTAACTCTGCTAGTTTTTTACCAAGTGCTTCATAGCTAGCTTTCAACTCATCATATTCATTTATTTGTGGGTCAACAGACTCATGGAACATTGTAGCTTGAGGATGCACGAGTGCCGGGCTAAAGACAACACCCTCTTCCTCTGACACCACAGGGGCACCTCCTTCACAAGTACGATTCGCTATAAGCTGAACAATAGCATCACTTAAAGACAGTAGGTGTGAAACTCCTGCATCTTCTAAACCCAAGAGTGTTTTACAATGAAGGTATGCACAAATATAATCAAAACAACTTTCCTCATCACCAAGTCTGTAGCTCACAGGGTCCAAGTCCGACAGCCGTGTGATGTCCTCTGCAATCTGAAAGAGTTCCTCTGCTGTCAGCTCATGAAGACTCTTTTTGATCTTCCATGTCAACTCTTTTCGCTCCTTGTCCTCCATCTTGTCCCTTGGCAGCACTCTCCACAGCGTAGTCAGCTCAACCGGTAGCACGTCACTCCTCCAGCAGGGGTCCCCTCCTTCCTCTGGTCCCACGGCTGCCTCAGTTGCACGTCTACCACTCCAGCACGCCTGCGATGTCTGCTGCGGGTTCGTTGATTAAAGGATCAGCATCCATCTTTGTAGCATGCCGATCCCCGTACGGGCCACCAAAATTATGTTACAGACCTCTGGTGGGGTCTGTTTCACACAGAAAGAAATAGAGACGGGAGACATCAGTTGCGTTCGGTCTGCAGGCTCTTCCTCGTCTCTTTATTTACAAAACGTTAAATCATTCTTCTCATTCACAATATCATCTAACATATCTCTAAACACAAACTACAATATTGAAACAAACTCACATCTTTTGCTCCACTGTATATAATATACAAAATAACTGCCCCATAATTCAGGGTCTCTTTTGTGCGCTGCTACTACAGCGAAATGCTACAGCTATCCTGCTGCAAAAACCTATCATGTAATAATATCATCACTATTTACCTGCTTATTATTACCTTTTTCGCCGACACTTTTTTCTAACCAAACATATGAAAACCCATATTTTCCAACTAAAACACATCTGTATCAAAATCTCAAAAGAAACAGAATACATCATCATATAAAAACACAGTCAACAACAATACTTTGTATTTAAGAGGTATATCTCGGAGCAACATCCATAACAAAATGAAACACACATTGTAAAGCCTCACCATTTCGTACCATTACCCACCGATAAGATGGCTGCTCTCCCGTCGGTCGATGGAAAACAGTTTATATTTCTTTTCTATGTTCGAACACACAACTTACAACATTACATAACATCACGAGCATCTAAACACAATCGCCTCTCTGTAAACATGTACTGAGGTGAAATAACTCAGATTACTAACCTGTTTCACACAGAAAGAAATAGAGACGGGAGACATCAGTTGTGTTCGGTCTGCAGGCTCTTCCTCGTCTGAAGCCCGGAAGCCCCACAGCACCGAATACCACCTGCGCTATTTCCCCCTAGTGGCGAAACTACACAATTACATCTCCTCAAATTCAACATAATACTACCATTAGCATTGGCCTTTCCACAAATAACTTCTAAGCAAATTACAATTGTGACGCTTACACTTGTAGGTGTCACAAATACATTAATAATTAAAAAAAAAAACTGAGCACTAAATCAGATTTTAAAAAATCTGAGAAATCAGACAGAAATTCTGATTATGGGCCAGGAGGACAAGAGATAACTAAAAACTGTTTTTTGACTTTTCCAATTAGAGTGGGCTAGGTTAAGACTTAGGCTTTCAAATGAATTCAGACTGTCTGGGTTTTTGGTTGATTAATAAGCTGGAGTGGAAGATTGCTGCCACTACTCCTCCTTGGCCTGTGCTTCGAGGACTATGACAGTTCATTTAAACTACATCCAGATGTAACCAGAATAAATCAATATGTCGATCAATTATTCATTTCCTAACATAGGGAACTAACTAAAGGACTTAGAAGAGAGAGACCTAAAGTTGAATCCAAATTTAAATGATTTACTCTATGGTGCACTTGAGGGTGTTATATTATTCTTTTTTATTTTTGTTACTCATTTTTTGGATTATTTTTGCTTTGTTTTTGATCATCTGGGAGCAGAAACAGTCTCTGTAGGGATGGGGTATTAGGGGGATGACCAGAGGAGAGAAACTGCAGAGGTGTGTATGGCGTGTAAGCTTCTCTGCTTCCTGGTCCCAACTCTGGAGTCATATTTTGGGTGTTTAATGAATCTGGCTTGATTTCTAGAAATGAGAGCTGCTTTATCTAAAGGGGGATGGATGCCATTGCTCCTGACAAGACCAGGTTTTCCCCAGAAAGTTTCCCAATTATCTGTGAAGCCCAGACACCAAAAGGCCAGTGGTTTAAGGAGAACATGCAGCTAAACATCTCACAACTGGTCCAATTAGGTAGGGAACCAGAAAGCGGCATTCAGAGTAGTTTTAGCAAAATTACATACAGACTCAATTTTAGTGACCTCCAGTTGACGCTTTCTCCTATCATTACTGCCAATGTTATGTACAGTCTTATGAAATCTATGTTTATTGGATGCTAGCTGTTTAAAATTTCCTTCAGCGTTGCCTGCGTTGGCCCCAGGAATACAATCAGGTAAGGTTGCTGCAGACTGTAGTGTCACATTTCTAAGAATACAGTCACCAGTACCCAGAGGGTTTTCCTCAGTGGGTGTGTCTCCATGTGAAGAAAATGTTGAAATGTGAACAGGTTAGGGTGTATCAGAGGCTTCTGTTTAAGATTACACTTCCTCCACACAGTCACCCAGTCAGCCTGGTTTCCCAGCAGTTTGGGAGGACCTGCTGGGATACAGTTAACTGGGGCTAAGCTACTTTGGCCCACACTGACTACCAGCTGATATTTGCTTAGACAGTTCACTGAACCTGGCCTCCAAAGCCAAGAACAAGCTACATTTATTATAAGTACCATTAGCTTGAAAAGAGGATTTAGAAGTAACTAAACATTTGACATATTGAACAAGAAAGTACAGGAAAACCTCATGCCATACTGCTTGTGACAGTATAAGTGAATATTAAAAATATAATTTGCAGGTAATTCCATGTGTGCTCTGATAAAGCACGTGTAAATTACAGTATGAAATAAGTCACTATATAAAAGTTTGAAATTAATCGAGCTACACAGATTAAGCAATACAAGATACCACTGTATAATATTTGTGTGTGTGTGTGTGTGTGTGTGTGTGTGTGGGGGGGGGGGTATTAAGGAAGTCCAATTGGTTTCCAGGGGCGGGACACTCAGAGTCTGGTGCAGTGCTAATTACACCCACAGAGCGCATGTTGGTAGTGACATCTCCCCGTTGTCTCTTGCTAATCATGCCCCATGATTGGTAGGGGAAATAATGGACGTTATTTGATATTTCTCGGAAGGTGCAGGTCAGGTTACCACGTAGAATGAGGTTAATTAGGAGAAAATCTGGTAACTTTTTTATATGGAGTAAACCACCAGTGCAGACAGTGCACTGCTTAAAAAAGAGAGAGAACATATTGTAAAAGATGCCCATCTTTTGGCTTTTACTGGAGACTCAGTGTGTTAGGATAAGTTGGCCAATCCTACAGTGGTGCCACAAACTAAAGAGGTACTTATGAGCCAAACTTTTGAGAGAAACTTGGCCAACTTCAAAAGTACATAGAATCTGTGCCATAGTAAGCAACCCCAGCTACTTGATCTGTGTATCTGCATATCAGGGTAACATTGGCCTTTTAATATCATTTTAAGAACCAGCGAGAATTTAAAAGAGGGAATGATTTTTCTTTGCCTTTCAGGAGAATCAAGGGGAAGTCAACCTGAAATGAACCAAATGTAACCATCATGTAATGCACTGTACTGCACCGCACTTCACTTTACTGGGAATGATGAAAACCAGAGATTACAGAGAAGTTCAAATCATAAGTCTCCTATGTGACAATGATTTTTTTCTGTTTCTCATTTCTGCTTCTTCAGATCAGGCTGCAAACACGAATAAAGATAAGGAGCAGCGTGCCAGCAGCACCCAGAAGGATTTGGCTGTAATAGCAGGTCTGTCTTGTGCTGTTGTTTTTTCTTTGGTTAATTGAAAATGAGTCCCAGCTGTTTGTCATTTGTCATTCTCCCCATTTGGCTCCATCTTAATGCTTTTTTTCTTATCTCTTGATAACTCAGCTTCAGCTCGAGCTCATTGTCATGATTGTGACTTAAACCTTTTTTTTTTTTATTGAATTTGATGATGTAATATGTGCTTTCTGAACAAGGAATTTCTGCTTTGCCTTTAAAATCTATATAGACATGATAGACTGTAACCATACTGAAAGCCCTGTAACTTTAACTAATTAAATTTTTACCTTTTAATTTTCAAAGGAACTGTGCCTGTTTCACTTAATAAGTAACAGTTTGTCATTTGCTTGTTGGCTGATAGGAACCCACTCTGTTGTCTGTTGGGTAAATTTTAGACCATAGAGGGAGGACTCGGTTAGTCAAGTTAAACATAAAGACTAGAACAGGGATAAAAGGCCAACCTTTAAAATTTGCTAATTAATACATTTTATCTTATTTTCGGGTGGGGGTGGGGGGGTGGAAGACCATTTCTTGGGTCAAACCAGTTTCCAGGCAACCAGCGGACATTCCTCATATTTACTACAGAGACATGAGAATGATTTTAGTCTTTTCATCTAGCTCTTGTCAGGAAAACAAAGAAGCATATTTCCTTATAAAAGTAACATTATTCCATTGCAATCACAGGATTACATCAAGGTAAATGGAAACCTACCAAATCAAGTCTGCAGTGTGAAGCTGCTTTTATTCTTGGGCTTTATTAGCTAATGGTTCTTTCACAGTATTACTGGGACATCCAGAAGATATGTGGTGCACTCTGCTGCACAGCATGTATATAGCATGTTTGCACCAAAAATACTATAGTTCTATATTTTTCAAGAACTCTTATTCTTATTTCACTTTTAATTGTTTATTTTTGGAATTTCAAACTTTTTAAAATGACAAAAGATTGTTTGTTGTAGCTGCAGATATTGAGTCATTCGTGACTGTCTTAAGGACCTGCCACAGTATTTAAGTTGGGTTAAGGTCTGGACTTTGACTGGGTCATTGTAGCACCTTGATTCTTTTCTTTTTCAGCTATTCTATTGTAGATTTGGGGTCATTGGTTTGTTACATGAGCCATTTAGCTTTAGCTGTTGGACAGATGGACTCACATTTCACTCTAGAATACACTGATATACAAGGTCCCAGGTTCTGCAGCAATAAAACAAGCCCACATCATCACCCCTCCACCACTGTGCTTGACAGTTGGTATGAGGTGTTTGTGCTGATCAGCTGCATTTGGTCTCCACTGGGCATTATGGCTGGACATCTTCACTTTGCTCTTTCTGTCCAAAAGGACATTGTTCCAGAAATCTTGTTGTTTGTTTAACTTTGCAAACCTGGGCCATGCTGCCATGTTCTTTTTAGAAAGACGAGGCTTTCTCTTGGCAAACAGACAAGCCAAAATTGTTCAGTCTTTTTTAAATTGCATTGTCATGAGCTTCATCATTTAACATGCTAACTGAGGCATGTAGCATCTGAGAGCTTGCACATTGCGTGGTCTTATCTTGGGGTGATTTTGTTGGAACATCCACTCATAGGAAGATTGGCATTGTGTTAATATACACCTGAATGCTACAAACCAGCAAACTGCAACAACTAATGATTTTATAGAGGTGATCACACTTGCTGATGATCACTTAATCAGTTGCATTTGATTATCAGTACTTGACTGATACTTATCTCTTAATTAATTATGAAAGCAGCAGGGGTGTACTTAGTTTCTTTCTTTTTTAGTTTCTTACTTTCTTTTTCACATGACTGTACCTCTTGCAAACTTGGTTAGCAAGCTGCATTCATAAATTATACTGCTGAAACACATAGGCTTCTGCTAATCAGTGTTAAATGTCTGGGAAAGGTCTGGGACTGAACTCTGTCCTCTAAGATGACAAAGCTTTCCCCACAGAGTGGAGTTTATCAGAGGCTACCTCCAGAATTTGGTAGTGGAGAGGATTCAATGGCCTGCCTGCAGTTCTGACCTCAACCCCACTGAAAACTTGTGGGATCAGCTTGGGCATGCTGTTCATGCCAGAGTGACCAACACAAAAACACTGGCTGAGAGAAATCTGTGACCAAGCTGGTGACCAGCATGAGAAGGAGATGCAAGGCTGTTGTGATTGGGCCTTCTACATGCTACTGAAGACCCTGTTTGTTAAATGAGTAAATTGTTAAATTGCCACTATGTCTTGTTTTTTCAGACTTCAATCATCCATTCCAATAAGCAACACCAAACATGAGTCAATAGCAGAATAAGCTATTTGGCAGAAGATTTGGCAGGTTTTTCATGGGCACCACCCACATCCTCAACTTTGCTGATCAATCTGCAAAAGCATTTTTATTACAAGTGTGGTACCATTTAAGGGGAAATAAACAGGCTTTCCAGTGGCATAAGATTTATTTCCAAGAGCATAGAAATAATCAACTGAACACAAGCATATGGGAGAAAGATGCAACACGTAACAACAATACTTAGTGGCTGGTGGATCTAAGAGCAGAGCACACCAACTTCCATAAACTGGAACCAGTAACCAATTCAATTCAATTTTATTTATATAGCGCCAAATCACAACAAACAGTCGTCTCAAGGCGCTTTGTATTGCGGGTAAAGACCCTACAATAATACAGAGAAAACCCAACAGTCAGAATGACCCCCTATGAGCAGCACTTGGCGACAGTGGAAAGGAAAAACTCCCTTTTAACAGGAAGAAACCTCCAGCAGAACCAGGCTCAGGGAGGGGGGGTCATCTGCCACGACCGGTTGGGCTGAGGGGAGAGAAAGACATGCTGTGGAAGAGAGCCAGAGATTAATAACAATTAATGATTAAATACAGAGTGCAGTATAAACAAAGTAAATAAGAAAAGAAACAGCGAATTATGGGAAACCCCCCCCCCCAGCAGTCTAGGCCTATAGCAGCATAACTAAGGGAGGGTTCAGGGTCACCTGATCCAACCCTAACTATAAGCTTTATCATAAAGGAAAGTTTTAAGCCTAATCTTAAAAATAGAGAGGGTGTCTGTCTCCCGAACCACTACAGTGGCATATGAAGAGATGGACAGCACAAGGCCCTAACATGATTCACATCTATTGGCTAAAGAAGGTAACCTGGCAACACAAATTAACCAGCCGCTAATAGATGAGACGCACCTGGAATGGCTAACTGAAGGCTAGACAGTCCTGATCCCCAGGATCCCCTAAAGGGACCGGTCCCATCCAACTACCGTCCATTAACCTCCCTCAGCACAACATGGCAGCTCCTGTCAGGCATTATAGTGGTTAAAATGAACAGGCACATGGCTCAATACGTGAATGGGGCCTAGAAAGGAATTGGCAGTAACACCAGAGGAGCAAAACACCACATACTGGTAGATATGCACCGCCTGCACTGACTGCAAGAAAGTCTATGAGTCGATACCTCACACGTGGATCCTGGAATGTAGGAAACAACACTTTAGGCCAACTTCAAGGCAAATACACAAGTCAACACCAATGCAGGATTTACCAAGGAGATGCTCTGTCCCCACTGCTGGTCTGCATAGGCCTGAACCCCCTCAGCCAAATCATTAACAAGTCTGGCTACGGATACCGACTATGCAAGAATTAGTCACCTCCTCTACACGAGTGAACGAGATATCGATTCACTGATCAACAGCAATGACATCGCAATGTTATTTGAACTGGAGAAGTGTAGTTGGGTGGTAACAAAGAGAGGAAAAATAGTCAGAACTGAGAGGATTGCACTACCAGAAGGCAACATTGAAAACACTGAGGACAGCTAAAGTACCTTGGAATCCCACAGGCAAAATGGGAACCATGAAGAGGCCACTAGGAAGGCTGCAACCTCCAAGAGTAAGACGAGTCCGGAAGAAACTGAGACACTTGTGTGACAGTCACATTTGACCATGCATTGATACAATGCTTTATTTTATTCCCTTTAAGCGCTTCATATAATGGACATTGGTGGCTTCTTTAGAATCACCGGTCAAGGTCAATCTGAAAACCCACACAGGTACAGAGAGACTCTCCACAGAAGCCCTTCAGCCAGAACAGGAGGTTCAAACCCACAACTGTCAATGCTCACTCAGATTAGATGAGCAAACAGTCATCAGCAGGCTGCCCATGTCCATCAAAGTGGCAACAACCCTTTCTTATTATGTCAAAAATAACTATTATTATAAAACATTCAAAGCATGAAATTATGCTCTTTATTTTCCTTCCAATTATCTTAGATAGAAAAGATCAAATAAAAAATTGGCAAACACTACAAATAATTAAATTCCCAGTGTAATAAAGCACACTTTAAAGTGGTTAAGTGGCTGACAATTATGTTTCTTAGCTGGGCAGTGTTGTAACATTAACAATACTTACTTTCAAGCACATGTTGACATTGAGTTATTAATCTGTCTGCAGGAGTAAACATGTGAATATACTAAATTGCTGTTGCTATCTTCTGAAAACTGATCATCTTTTTGTGCGTGCGTGTGTGTTTAAATATTGGAATCATACACTACTTAAATCTGCGGCCACCAACACCACCATCGTCTCATGTCTCTTCCCCTTCCAGGTGTGGTCACTGCAGTGGTCTTCATCACTGTGTGTGCACTTGCTGTGATAATCCGTCTGGTCTACCAGCAGCGGCAGGCCCAGAGGAGCAGCAGCAGCAGCATCAAGGAGGAGCACAGACACAGCATGTACACAGACTACAGGACTGAACTGCACCTCCACAACCCGGTCAGGGACAGTGTGAAGGAATACTACATCTGACTGCAGGGTGCAGCCTGTGCCACAAACTTACCTCTCTCTTCTAAAGGACTAACAGGTGGACATGCTGCTGCAGGATTTCTTACAACACTGCATCTCCATGCCCTGGAAGTCGCACAGGGACACCGCAAAAGTCTGCAGACTCCAATCCAATCTCCTAATGCTCCTGTAAAAGCAAGTGGCTGAATCTTTGCGGCTCTTAGTGTATTTGATGTTGGTGAAACTGTCAGAATCAAGCTGCTGTGGTTTCTGTCATTACAAAAATGTGTAAAGCAAAAGGGGTGGGCGGGGCGTGGACAAGTGCAGCAAGCAGAGAAGCTGCTGACTGTCCTGAATGTGCACAACAATATTTCCACATTTCAGTGGGACTCACTAAATTGTGTTTGTTAGTCAGGAAATGTAGGCCAGGCCTGTAAGATATGCATCCATTCGCTGCTCTATTTGTTTTTCCACTGGGAGTGAATGTTGAAGAAGAAAAGGGGACAATACTGCCTACACTGTATGAGTGCCTAATTTGCATGTGTTTTTATTTGAACATTTTAAAAGTTATTCATGTGACCCTCACAAAGACAGTCACATTTTCATAAAACAGGGAGTATTGTCATTCCAAACCACACTGCATAGAGCAAAAGAAAATCCAACTTTCACAGAATTCTGCAGGTTGACCCTAGGGTCAAGCGATGGCTGACTGTCAGTAACATTTTCTTCACCAGCCTGTTTACCACCACACTGTTTGTAGCAGCATGGAAACTGACAAACTGAAAAGTCCATTAAATTCAGAAAATTTGAACTCTTTGTTAACAGGATGTACAGTGAGGTCCTCATTTATCAAAGTGTGCATAATTCAAACCTCTGAATTTGTTAAACTCAGCCACAGTCCCATCACATCACCACAGAAAACTATGTTTTCTTTTGGTGCAATTTCCTTCCATGATGTACTGTACATTTGATTTGATTCATTTGAATCTGCACATGATCTCTCCTACACCCACTGATGACACAATTTTCATCGCTCAGACACACAGCTGATGGAGAAAGTATAAAACATGCACACACCCAGAATCAGCCATATATGGTGACATATTACGCTTTAACGCTGGGGCAGACAACATGTTTTTGGGGTCTTTGAATGAAAACAGTAACCAATAATTCATATTTGGATCTTGGACTCACATATCTTAAGCAGCTTCTCATTTCAGCATCTGTCTCAACAGGTTTTTGAGCTCTGCTCCCCCTTCCTTCTTCTGATTGGCTGCTTCTCGCAAAATTTGAACAGCAGATAGGAGAGGCTGCTGTGCTTACAGCTAGAGCTGTGTTACTTCTCACACAGTCTCATCTTAACCATCTCACAGAAGACGACATCACACACTAGTACCAGTGTAGACTGAATGTAAAAGATGGATGTAGCCACCATGACGTCCTGTTGTGAAGCATCATGCTGATAGGCTAGCAACTCATCAGTCACATGGAAAACAATCCCTGTTTTATTCTTCTTCTTGACTTTAAGATCAACTTCATTCTTGTAGTTTCTTGTAGACTGGTCCTTGCAACCCAAGGACCAGGTCCCTGCTGGCCATGGGAAAGAATTAAGGTGCATATCCATTTGCTTCACTTCTCAGATCCTGTGCCAGTTTTAATATAAACTCTGTGTGTAACAAGAATTTAACTCATCTTCAAATTTTGGCTTCTCTTAATTTTCCACGAACACAGTGCATGTTGTTATGTGGATAGACGAATGCTCGACTGGCCTTTCAGCCCTAAAGCTTACACACCTTCAAGCACAATATATTAGCATTCTATTATTGGAAGCCTTTGCATACAGAAACTGTATATGTATGAACATTTGATAAATGAGGCCTCAACTCAGTAACTCTCAGCACTCACTGTTGCAGGTTTTTAAACCTTGTACATAACTAAGAAGATGCAATATGTAAAAAAGTGTATATTGTATCATGAGAGTAGCAGAAATCAGAAAATAATCGAGAGAGTCATATTATTTAAATAAATACAAATCAGTGATTTATTCTAAAGGGTGTAATTATCAAGCAGACTTTTCCTGTGAGACACCACAGGTAAGCAGGAGCAGCATCTACAGGTGTGTTCTGAGAGTTTGTGTTCTTTGGTATACAGTCAGCAGTTTGCTTCATAGTGAGGGGGAGTAATAGTAACCAACAGCAAAATCACAGCAGCAAGTTAGTGGGGTTTTGTCCTGTGCAGGAGAATGTCTGCCAGACGCAGGTGCACTCAGACATGTCTCTGGATTTTTACATAGCAACATTTACTTGTGGAGTACCGGTTTAGTACAAAAGTTTAATCTGGCTTGTATTTTAGAGCACTAATCAGCAGTGCTTAGAGCGTTTTGCATAAAAGAAAATGGCCTGACAGAATTTATTTTCTAATTTACAGGGAGGAAAATGATACTTTTTATGTGTTTCAAATGGAAATATGGAAAAGAAAATTAAAGGCTGGATGAAAATGCAGACTACCTTGCTTTATTAGATCCTTGCTTCTACTGGGCATGAAAGTGATACCAGAGGAAAAAAAAATCATGTTACCTAAATTAAAAAAAAGCACCTTTTCAGGGCCAGCGCTGCATTATCAAATTGATCTCATTATCCACTGGGTTCAGCTGCTCTCTGGCTGCATCGCTGTCTTTGTCAGCATCAGTTATGCTTTGAACTTAACAGGCTAAACATAAAGGTTAAGTCCAAAGAAAAGCTGGCACACACTTATTTATTTAGCATCTTGTCATGAACTAAAGAGTTGAAGTCGTCATAATTCGTTCTCTTGGGATTCTAATGTCAGAACAAAATGTCAATAAGAGTTCCTTCTGATTTTTGGACCAATGCACTGATGAATGGAAAGACTGGAGCTCCACCACTATCACAGGTAAAGTTTCCATGACTGAAGGTGATAAAGGACGGTGGGTGGTGAGATGAGATCTTGAGCCTGTGTACCCTCTCTGTGCATGTCCTCCAAATATACCTGAAGATGTGATTTCCATATCAGTGAATGAATACATACCTCTCAGAGTGTTTAGGTTATTCTGCAATGGGTAATATCATGTGGTCACTTCTTAATGATTTGTATAGCTGCAGTTTTATTATAAGGATCTATTGTATAGATGTATACTTTAATAATAAAAGTCAATATATTGTTAAACCTCTGTTGTAAAATGGCTTCACTTCACAACTTTGAAGGTAATATTTGTAATTTCCTGTGTTTAAAAATAGTTTTAAACCTTCCAAAATTAACTAATTCTATTAACAGAATGTGAAGAAACTTTGCTTTAATTTAATGTGAAAAGCATCTGCTGTATGTTTCACATTAAACCGATTACAGCTGAACTTACAATAGAGCTGGGAAGCATTTTCAGATGGTGCAGTGAGTCAATGTAAGTTTTATTGAACATGGCAGGTCATTATAATCGCATCCTTATTTATAAAAGTGGCCTGGAAAAATGACAAGCCTCTTCAGAAAATGGGGATACGGCTAGAAAGAACAACAGCACAAAGCTGAACATCTTCAGTGAACGTTTTAGTGAAATTCTGCAGAAAGAAATGACAAAAAGCCAATTTAGTCTGTTTTATGGTTCTGTACATGTGAACTCAGTCTTACTTCCTCTGGCAAACAAGCAGCAGTTTAAATCACAGCTTTAGTTTTGATCAAGATGAGTGAGGGAATACAGGGGGGGGTGGGATGTGCACTCTGTGTCCAACCAGACAAGGTCACTGCTGGCAGGTTAAATATACCATAGAGATCAAAACTAGACATCCATGTCCTTCCACTTATCTGGGGTCAGGTCAGGGGGGGCAGGAGCCTAAGCAGAGAAACCCAGACCTCCCTCTCGCCAGTCACCCAGGCCAGCCATGAGATATAATCTCTCTGCCCCGGGGCCTCCTCCTGGTAGGACATGCCCAGAACACCTCACCCAAGAGACGCCCAGGAGGCATCTTAGTCAGATGTTCAAACCACCTCAACTCCTTTTGATGTGGAGGAGCAGCAGCTCTTCTCTGAGCCTCTCCTGGATGGCTGCACTCCTCGCCCTATCTCTAAGGGAGAGGCCAGCCACCCTTTGGAAGAAGCTCATTTCTGCCACTAGGTATACGCGATCTCATTCTTTCAGTCACTACCCAGAGCTTGTGACCATAGGTGGGGGTGGGAATGCCAACCGACAGCTTCGCAAACCGAAGCAAAACCAGACAGAAGCTCATAAATACTTGATTTACTGGTGTCCTTCATCTCTCAGAATTTGAAGAACAATCAGCTCTGAATAGAGGACTGAAAAAAGAAAACAGACCAATCAAAACTGAAGAGTCCCCACTGTAGCAGAATCAATGTTTTTTTAATGAAATTATTATTACAGCTTTCCAAAAAAAAAAAAAAACAGAAGGAAGTTTTGAGAGTTTTTTCTTAGAAGTACTTTAGCACATGTGTACCCAGAGGACGTTGCATTTTTTCCACACTGCTATGATTTTGTCTTATTCCATTGCTCCCCCATCTCTTCAAGAGTTTGGCAACATTTCTGTTCTTCCACAGATTCTCAGTTGGGTTTAGATCAGGACTCGCGGCTAACACTCATTATTTCACTGTTCTCAGTTTCATGGAAGAGCTATACCAGTTTTGCAGCACAAGAAGGTGCATTGTGTTGCTGGCTGTTTGTGTTGCTGATGGCAGAGAAGGAACAGTGAAGGTGATACTGATACCGATACTGTAGTACATACTGATCAGTATGTACTACAGGTTTGATGCTGAGCATGTTTCATAACTAAACAAACTCAATGAAACACCTTGGCCAATGCGATGATGCACATGATCAGCAGTGGGTCGATGACCATCTCCAAAGGGGACAACCACCCCTAGAGTTTCTCTTGGATGAGAGGAAAAACGTCCAAAACGTAAAGAAGTCCAGTCATCTTTCTTTCAGGCTCTTAAGACTATTATGAAGAGTCCAATCACCAAAGTGATTTTGGACTAGTTCTCCTCTGTCCAATCATCTCAGAGTGTTTAGGTCATTCTGCTCCTCAGCAGAGGTTGATTGGCTAGGTTACTCCAGAGGGGGCTTCAGTCCAAGTTCTCTCTGTGTGTCAAGAAAAAAGAACTTCATCCTGTTTAGCAATGAATTTGCAAGCAATCAGAGCACCAGTGTTGAAGCAATTCTCCATCTCCATTTTCCGTTTTTCTAAACAGTTTAAATTTTATGACAGCAATATGCTTAAAAAATGTTTAGACCTTGGCAACAAAATAAAATAATAATTGAGGAATGCTGAAAAAACTGCTGTTGGGAAACCTTACAACAGTTAGGTTAATTAATAATGAGCCTGGTAACCCAGATTGTGTCTCAGAAGTGCAGATGGGGGAGGGGTTCTGCACTCTATGAGGCACTGCATCATCAAGGCCGAAAGCCAATGCTGAATGGCTACAATCTGCAGGCTCTCAAGGCATTACAAACAGACAGGAGCCTGCAGTGGAAGTCACTGCATGGGCAAATGAAGATTTCTGAAAACTAGCGTGTGCTGGAAAACATAGTGTGTCTTTTTGTCTTGCTTATTTTAGCAAGACAACAAAACAACATTGCACATGCATTACAAAAGCATGCCTCGGGTTTACAAGTGTAGTGCTTCCCAGACATACTGAAAAGAGTTGGTGTATTATGAAACAAGAACAGAGGCTGTGCTCTGCAGCTGCATCGAGCAACAGTGGGAAAACATTTGACTTTCAGTAGTATAGCAATTTGTTGCCTCAGATATGAGTGATGTCGAAACACAAGGTGACACAATGCAGTCTGAAAAATGACTTACCCCCAAATTTTGAAACATGTTGCTGCCATCAAATTAAAAAATTAGCATATATTTTTTCTTGAAAAAGTAAAAAAATTCAAAATATTTTGTTTTGTATTTAAATTAAAATATAGGATGCCTTTAAATATATTTTAGATGTACAAACAGTTTTGAAAATGGGGTTGTATTTTTGAGAATACATAAGGTATTATGGGGAATTTATTACCTCTGTATTGAAAAGTGGTGATAGAAAGTAATGCACCAACTCAACATTATAGGTTATAGTACAGAAGCACAACTTCTGGAGGCTGGTGTTCACTGTAGGCAGTGGCCACATGTAGATCACTTAGTTAATACCTAATTGTATTATTATAGAGTCTTTACCTTACACTATAAAGCACCTTTAGGCAGGTGTTGTTATGATTCGGGGCTATATAATAAATAAAATTGAAGTGAATTGAATTAATGGTGAAAAATGGTGCACAGATTGAGGAAAGTTCTGCATTTACTTCCTCTCAGCATTTCTACACAGTTAATTGTTAGGCTGCAAATGTCTGCAGTTTGACTCACAATTATACTTAAATTGTAATAATGATACACAAATATATTCCATCCAGTAACGGCATTGCTGTAAAGTGGCAATTATACCATAGAACCAACTAATGCCCTCTGAGTCAGGCAACTTAACTTATGTCAATGTATTTATGCTTATCAATTCAAACTTGTCAATACAAATAGTATATTATACCTATTTGGTGTATGGAGTTTCTGCTACTCCAAGTGCCTGTTGTGTGCACATACAAAGGCAAGTACAATTTAAATGAGTACAAAAGTGTTCATAGCAAATAAAAGGGAAAGTGTGTACGCTGCTGTGCTCCCACAGTATTCTGATAATTGCCATGTGATGTATTAATCAATAAGATCTTCTTCAGGCACTTCAGGAAGAAGAAAATAGGAGGAAACAGATCCAGCTGATGAAACACTGGACTGCAATTATTAACAACACAGTCTGTGAGCAGAGACGTGTGCTTGTGCTGCTTTTCTCTCACAATTGTCTACCAAATTCTCACATTAAATATTGCTGTATTAATAAATAAAAGTTGTAAAATACACGTCCTGGTGTTTTCACAGTTTCATGGTTATAAAACACTTTACACAGAGCAGCATTGTGCAGAAGGAAACCATCGTGGATGGGGATTTGTGTGGTAAAGACCCACAGCAACACCTCTCTGACGTCTCCCTCGACACTGTGGGTGTGCCAACACTTGCAGGTTAGCTGCTAGCATGCTCATTAGTCATTGATTGTTGTTTTAATTTTTGCTGTCAAGTCAGTCATTAAATAAGTCTCATCTCCTCGTTCAGACCTGAACTGTTTTCATGCGGTAGCAATTTTATATAAGATTCCTTGCCCGCTTTTGACATAAGCTAGAAATTTCTTAAAATATTTAGTGTCTGCAGCCTTGCCTCCATTATGAAGAGCACTTGATAACTCGGCAGGGGTCAAAGCTGCTGCAGATATGCTTTTAACTTGCTGCAATCATTTGTCTGTTAGGAAAATGTGCTTCTGTGCTTCAGTTCTGATCAACTTACAGCTAATGGTCACTTTGATTGCAATAGGCTGCTGCATAAAAGATATTGAACCAATAAAGTAGCCAATACTAACATAGCAATATCACGTAACTTCACTGCATATGAGCAGTTTGATTCCTCTGCTATCATTACAATATAAATCTCTTCTTAAGCTTTGAGGATGAGTAGTTTTGTAAATGTATTTGAAGTAAATTCTCTCAGGCTGCTTCAGTGTGTAACAACAGCACATAAAAGCAGTGTGTGCACTCCAGAAGCTTCTCGCTGACTTTTGTCATGCTGAAGGACACCCCTTGACTGCTGCATTTTTGGACCGTACTTCATACTGTAAGTGCACCTGCCATCTGACAGTTAATTAGTTAAGCCAGCTGTGCCAAAAAGTGATTTCACCCCAGGAAACAGTGTTTCTCGTTTTCATTGTGTCTCTGCCTGCTGTCTTCAGTGAGCTGGACAGTTAAGACTAATGTGAAGCACTGCTGCTGACAAGGAAACTGTGATTGTTTATGATATAGTGCATCACCCATTTGTTGTGCTGTTTGAAATCTCAACACTGAATTTGATCCACCATAAACAGCAAAAACTGCAGTGTGGATGGACTGATGTTGTTTCAACAGTAGTCACGTCAGACACAGCAAGAACTGTTGATCAGATTATTGCACTGGAGACATGCATGCATGTGTTGTTCCTTTTAATCCAACAATATTTGACTGATAACTAATTTGGTTGTGAAACTGTAACACAACACTCCACTCCCACAGACTAGTGTTAGTTATAAACAACAGTGTCTGATTTGCTGTATAGTAAACTTGATGTGTCTTGACTGTAACAGCTTTCCAACAGGCCGATACTCTGTGCCACATTACCTCCACAGCTGTGCGCTCAAACACTCCAAACATCTTTGCCTCCACTTCTTCATTATTTGACAGACAGCATGCAGTTCCTGTCCCAGCTGTGCATTAGTTATGCAGCCTAACTTAACATTGTCACTGCTGACATACCTGCTACAGAGCAGTGCACCTGAATGAATGAACGAACCCCTCCCTGTATAAACTCCTGAGGTAACTGCCCCCTGGTGTCCAAATGCATAACAATACAAACAGAGGGGTAAAAGGACTTACACTGACTGTTGCAGGCTTTGCCTCTGTGCCCCTGATGTCATCATGTTATCACTAATGTAAGAGGTCAGAGATCAGTTAGTTCAGTGGGATCAGAGCAGGCATTTTGTTTGTTTTCGATGTTCTTATTCTATCTTTTGGTCAATCTCTATCTTTTTCATTTAATTTGAGTGATAAAAAGATAAACATCTCTTGAACACAAATGTTCTCTTGCTATGAAGGACGTCTAAACGACGTTCAGGAAATACGCTGAGCTGACAGCAAACCTTCATCTTCGTTTTGGTACTGGCCTAGCTTACTAGTTAGCGCTCAGTGGCTAAATATGTTAGTAATACATTTTGAAGTAGTTCTCTTGTAAAATATTTGCAAGGGTAATGTTAAGTGGTAATGTTAATTGATGTTAATTGAAAATACATTAAATGGCAGTCACATCTGTAGCTGGATATAATTCAGGTACAGCATGTGTAAAGCTGTGCACAGATATGTGTTAGGCATTATTTTTTATTCCTAAAACTGGAACACTGAGGCGTCTGTGGCCTCAAATGAGGTGCAGATGTTGCACTGTTGTTTTGGCATAATTTGGAACATCTGGCATATAATTATGCAGCAGTGTTATTAAGGTGTCCAAAATGTATCAACAGCTTTCTGCACTTGGTGCACATCATTGGTTTTCTTATAAAACCTTTCAGATTCCCCAGATAATGGCTAGTTCATCCTTCTTGCATGTTAAAAAACATGGCTGTTCATGAACTGTGAAAAGTGGAGTATGAGTGCAGCATCAACAGTAATGAAAACATTGTAGTGGCCCATCGTGATCAAGAAAAAAGTGAAAAGGTGAAATCTTCCATGTACCAGGCATTAACCCTAACCTGTGATCAGGATCTCTGGGTAGAGGCCCAAACAATAAGATCACAGGTACAAGCAGCTGAAATTAGTTTCCTCTAAAAGGTGGCTGGGCTCGTTCTTTGAGATAGGGTGAGAAGCTCAGACATCCTGAGGGAGCTTATTGCTCCTTTCTGCAAAAAGGACCCAGCTGAGGTGGTCAGGGCATCTGATTAGGATGTGCTTCTTCCTCACTAGGGTCGATGGCACTGTACTCCCTTTCCTGTTCTAGCCAGCTTTCCATCTCTGTTGTAATATTCACTGTAGCTTTTTTCTCCCTTTTTTTTTTTTGCAGGACTCCAATAGGTTGCATTACCCACAGTGCTTCACAAATCACACTTCTGTTCTTGGCCATATATTGTTTGGCTACTGCTGTTCTTGCTCTGTATTGCTGCCAGTTCTCCCTGTTTGCCTGTTAACGTGAGTTTGTGCTTAAATAAAACTGTTCCTGTCTGTATTCCTGCTCTCAAATGTTTAAAAAATTAAAAAAGGCCAGTGGCCAGTTTATACCTCAAGCTGTGAATCAAAGGGGCTTATCAGCTGAGCTTCACAGATCGCAGAGCTCCATGACAGGGATCCATCTGTGTTTATAAAGGTTACTATCTGTAATTATCCATACTGATCATGCTAAATTGGGCAGAAAATATACAGTACCAGACACACATTGTGAAAAGTGGATATCTGTCAATGTGATGTGAAGTAAAGATGCCATGCTGGTAAGAGACTCACAGCTGGCTCTCATTTGAAATCATCCCAGATGAGTTCACGTGTCCCATTCACCAACTGTTGTCCTTGATATGTGTGAAATTCATCCTGCTAACACACACACACACACACACACACACACACACACACACACACACACACACACACACACACACACACACACACACACGCACACACACACACGTCTCAAACAAACCAGAGAAATGCAATGAAGTAGTGAGAATAACCCCAACTGCTTCATCATTAAATTCACTCGTTTCTGCTTTAGATTGTGGGGCACCTACACAAACTCCTGGGAGCACAGGTGCTGTTTTTAACATAAAAAACTCAGACACATTCCTTTCCACCAAACTTCAGAGTTAATGAGCTGTGGCACACAGAATGCTCTTTCATGCACACTTTTAACTTCCTGTATGAGAGCTGCTTGACTGAGACTGTATGCAAAATTATTAGAATGTTCAATGTAAAGATGGGTATAATGACAGCAGTGCTGCTGTATTTTCACAGCATGAGCCTCCCCATGAGACACACATATAATACAGCTTTACCACAGCAGATGTGTGCATGGAGAGGTTTGTGACTCACAGGTGAGCAGTTTCTCAGAAATGCAGAGATGCTCCAGCAATTATTTCAGGTACTCATTGTACATCTAATAACATGCACTGACCTGTGAGGGTGAGGAAGACTTTTAAAACTAATTTTATGCATTATAAAGGCATGTAACAGAAAGGAGAACTGATTCATTTAAAACCTGAAGTACTAGACAAATGCAGGAAGAAAGCTATTGAACAGAGTTTCAACAAGAATGATAAAAGCAGCTGCCACACAGCTACACTGTGACACAGGTGGAAGTGAGTCTAGGCAAGTGCGAGGGAAGCTCTTCAGTACTTTTCAGAAGGAAATGTTTCCAAGGTAGAAAATACACAGACCAAACTGAACCTCCAAGAACTCTCAAACTTGGCTGCCTGTGGGCAGATGCAACAAGCTGTCAATGCAAATGCGGTTTCTGCTTCCGCCACTGTTGTTTTTAGCTCACAGATACTGAATGCCTACTGGAAAAGTTTGCCCTCGAGGCATAATGCCAGAAAGGCTTTCTAATGTGGCTAACAGTAAAAAGGCCTATTGTAACTCAAGCCATGATGTTTTCTCAGAGTTAACTAATTAGCTCTGTTGTGTAACCCTAGAACACTAATGTGAGTTTTGTAACACTATCACTTTCACACGGGTGAAACTCACCCAATGTTTGTGTTCTAGGGTTACATTTGAAAACTTAAAATATTGATTTAAGAAATTAAAATAAGTCTAAACATAAACATAAACACAGTCTAAACATGCTTGATCCAGTCGTCCACTACTGCTCTGCATACTGTGTTGGGACACACTTGGACAACAATAGGTCACTTGGTGTTGGCTCTCACTGCGGTATTGTATCACTTCCTGTTCCTGTTTCGGAGCACAGTGTTTTGCTGTCTGTTAGCTGTTATATCTGTATAACTCGATATATCTGGATAATAACATATTTTAGTGTAATCTTCACCTACTTTAAATAGCATACTCTTTGCTGAATCACCTGTATTCACATTACACACTTTATTTGTTTTTAGAAATTTGCTAGCTTAGCTCAGCTAGTAGCTTATCTCTTAGCCGACTCACTACCAGCATGGCTTCTTCTCCTGTCTCTCCTGCACTTTCCTGCTCTGGGTGTCACATGTTTAGTTACTCCTCGGCCTCCTTTAGCAGTAACGGTACTTGTAATAAATGTAGTCTGTTTGTAGCTCTGGAGGCCAGGCTTTCTGAACTGGAGACTCGGCTCCGCACCTTGGAAAATCCTGCATCTAGCCAGGCCCCTGTAGCGGGTGCGGACCATGGTAGCTTAGCTGCCGTTAGCTCCCCCCCAGCAGATCCCGAGCAGCAGGGAAAACAGGCCGGCTGGGTGACGGTGAGGAGGAAGCGTAGTCCTAAGCAGAAGCCCCGGGTACACCACCAACCTGTTCACGTCTCTAACCGTTTTTCTCCACTCGGCGACACACCCGCCGAGGAACAAGCTCTGGTTATTGGCGACTCTGTTTTGAGAAACGTGAAGCTAGAGACACCGGCGACCATAGTCAAATGTCTTCCAGGGGCCAGAGCAGGCGACATTCATGGAAATTTGAAACTGCTGGCTAAGGCTAATCGTCGATTTGGTAAGATCGTTATTCACGTCGGCAGTAATGACACCCGGTTACGCCAATCGAAGGTCACTAAAATTAATATTGACTCGGTGTGTAACTTTGCAAAAACGATGTCGGACTCTGTAGTTTTCTCTGGGCCCCTCCCCAATCAGACCAGGAGCGACATGTTTAGCCGCATGTTCTCCTTGAATCGCTGGCTGTCTGAGTGGTGTCCAAAAAATGACGTGGGCTTCATAGATAATTGGCAAAGTTTCTGGGGAAAACCTGGTCTTGTTAGGAGAGACGGCATCCATCCCACTTTGGATGGAGCAGCTCTCATTTCTAGAAATATGGCCAAATTTATTAACCCTCCTAAAAACTGACTACCCAGGGTTGAGACCAGGAAGCAGAGTTGCAGTCTTACACGCCTCTCTGCAGCTTCTCTCCTCCTGCCATCCCCCCAAAACCCCATCCCCATAGAGTCGGTGCCTGCTCCCAGACCACCAAAAACCAAAGCTAAAATCAGCAAAAAGCTATTTAAGCATAAAATTCAAAAACAATAAATAATACAGCTTCATCAACTGCACCAAAGAATAAAACAATTAAATGTGGTTTATTAAACATTAGGTCTCTCGCTTCCAAGTCCCTATTAGTAAATGATTTAATAATTTATCAACGTATTGATTTATTCTGCCTTACAGAAACCTGGTTACAGCAGGATGAATATGTTAGTTTAAATGAATCAACACCCCCGAGTCACAGTAACTGTCAGAATGCTCGAAGCACAGGTCGAGGAGGAGGAGTAGCAGCAATCTTCAATTCCAGCTTATTAATTAATCAAAGACCCAGACAAAGTTTTCATTCTTTTGAAAGCCTGACTCTTAGTCTTGTCCATCCTAATTTGGAAAATCAAAAACCTGTTTTATTTGTTATTATCTATCATCCACCTGGTCCCTACTCAGAGTTTCTGTCTGATTTCTCAGACTTTTTATCTGATTTAGTGCTCAGTTCAGATAAAATCATTATAGTGGGTGATTTTAACATCCATGTAGATGCTGAGAATGACAGCCTCAACACTGCATTTAATCTATTGTTAGATTCAATTGGCTCCTCTAGATCTTTTTATGACATGTGACATAGAAAGTTTAAGGATATAATTCCTAAATTGTTTTCTTCACTGCTATATCTACAATGCAGAGTAGCTAACTGACTCGCTGGTATAACTCACAAACGCACAGTTTAAAGTAGATAACCTGTAAGCTGGAGAGGAAATGGTGTCTCACTAATTTAGCCTGGAAAAAGAAAAAAGCCCTCCGTAAAGCTAGGACATCTTACTATTCATCATTAATTGAAGAAACTAAGAACAACCCCAGGTTTGTTTTCAGCACTGTAGCCAGGCTGACAAAGAGTCAGAGCTCTGTAGAGCCAAGTATTCCTTTCACTTTAACTAGTAGTGACTTCATGGATTTCTTTACAAATAAAATTTTAGACATTAGAGAAAAAATTATTCATAACCATCTCAAAGATTATTCTTCATGTTCGGCTGCTTTCAGCACTGCTGGTATTTGTTTAGACTCTTTTGCTCCAGTTGATCTTTCAGAGTTAACTTCAATAGTTACTTCCTCCAAACCAGCAACATGTTTGTTAGATCCCATTCCTACTAGACTGTTCAAAGAAGTCTTTCCAATTATTGATGCTTCAATCTTAAAAATGATCAATCAGTCTTTATTAGTTGGCTATGTACCACAGACCTTCAAGGTGGCTGTAATTAAACCTCTACTTAAAAAGCCATCACTTGACCCAGCTGTCTTAGCTAATTATAGGCCAATCTCCAACCTTCCTTTTCTCTCAAAGACTCTTGAAAGAGTAGTTGTAAAACAGCTAACTGATCATCTGCAGAGGAACGGTTTATTTGAAGAGTTTCAGTCAGGTTTCAGAATTCATCACAGTACAGAAACAGCATTAGTGAAGGTTACAAATGATCTTCTTAGAGCCTCTGACAGTGGACTCATCTCTGTGCTTGTCCTGTTGGACCTCAGTGCAGCTTTGATACTGTTGACCATAACATTTTATTACAGAGATTAGAGCTTGCTATAGGTATTAAAGGTACTGCACTGCTGTGGTTTGAATCATATTTATCTCATAGTCTCCAATTTGTTCATGTAAATGGGGAGTCTTCTTCACACACTAAGGTTAATTATGGAGTTCCACAGGGTTCTGTGCTAGGACCAATTTTATTTACATTATACATGCTTCCCTTAGGCAGTATTATTAGAAAGCACTGCATCAATTTTCATTGTTATGCAGATGATACTCAGCTTTACCTATCAATGAAGCCAGATGACACACATCAATTAGTTAAACTGCAGGAATGTCTTAAAGACATTAAGGCCTGGATGACCTCTAATTTCCTGCTTCTAAATTCAGATAAAACTGAAATTCTTGTTCTCGGCCCCACAAATCTTAGAAACATGGTGTCTAACCAGATACTTACTCTGGATGGCATTACTTTGGCTTCCAGTAACACTGTGAGAAATCTTGGAGTCATTTTTGACCAGGATATGTCCTTCAATGCACATATTAAACAAATATGTAGGACCGCTTTTTTGCATTTGCACAATATTTCTAAAATTAGAAACATCCTTTCTCAGAGTGATGCTGAAAAGCTAATTCATGCATTTATTAGTTCTAGGCTGGATTATTGTAATTCATTATTATCAGGCTGTCCTAAAAGCTCCCTGAAAAGCCTTCAGCTGATCCAAAATGCTGCAGCTAGAGTACTGACAGGGACTAGAAAGAGAGAGCAGATTTCTCCCATATTGGCTTCTCTTTATTGGCTCCCTGTTAAATCTAGAATAGAATTTAAAATTCTTCTCCTCACATACAAGGTCTTGAATAATCAGGCACCATCTTATCTCAAAGACCTCATAGTACCATATCACCCCAACAGAGCACTTCGCTCTCAGACTGCGGGCTTACTTGTGGTTCCTCGGATACTTAAGAGTAGAATGGGAGGCAGAGCCTTCAGCTTTCAGGCCCCTCTTCTGTGGAACCAGCTTTCAGCTTGGATTCGGGAGGCAGACACCCTCTCTATTTTTAAGATTAGGCTTAAAACTTTCCTTTATGATAAAGCTTATAGTTAGGGCTGGATCAGGTGACCCTGAACCATCCCTTAGTTATGCTGCTATAGGCCTAGTCTGCTGGGGGGTTCACATAATGCACTGTTTCTCATTCACCTTATTTACTTTGTTTATACTCCACTCTGCATTTAATCATTAATTGATATTAATCTCTGGCTCTCTTCCACAGCATGTCTTTCTCTCCCCTCAGCCCCTCAGATGACCCCCCCCTCCCTGAGCCTGGTTCTGATGGAGGTTTCTTCCTGTTAAAAGGGAGTTTTTCCTTTCCACTGTCACCAAGTGCTGCTCATAGGGGGTCGTTTTGACTGTTGGGTTTTCTCTGTATTATTGCAGGGTCTTTACCCACAATACAAAGCGCCTTGAGGCGACAGTTTGTTGTGATTTGGCGCTATATAAATAAAATTGAATTGAATTGAATTGAATTGAATTGAATTGAATTCAATATACAGACTAAGGCACAAGCTTCTAGCCATGGAGTAAGGTAAAGCCCCTAAAACAGGGAATGGCAACTGGCGGCCCGCGGGCCACATCTTTCCCCCCAGAGGTACTAGATGCCAATCACTGGTGTCGCATCCTAACCTGTTAAATACGGTCTCTGACTAGTCTGAATTATCAAAAGCTTCCAAATGCCACTTTCATGTCACTAGAACCAATGAGAATGCAAAATCGGACCATGTGACTTCAAGCATTTTCTGCCTGCACTGAGGAGCCAGCTTTTGTTGGTTGTGATCAGATTGTAAACACAGCTGAAGGTGAGGCTAACCTTGTTTTGTGCAGAAGAAATGTTCAGCGATCGAACTTGCCTGACTAAAGGAACTGAAAGTCGTAACGAGATTTCTGTCGAACCTGCAGAAGGATCGTTACTGGCTGCTGAGCATACTCCCCGCCCTCTGGCAGGGAGGTACATGAGAAAGAAATTCAACATACAGGGAGCAAACACAAGAAAACAGCAAGGGAAACTCAGGATCATGGGACAGCACAGGAGGAAAGCTACTTTCAGCTGCTCCTTTGCAACTAGGGGTTGCCGCAGCAGGTAGCTCTGCATGCTTGATTTGGCAGATTTTTTTTTGCTCTACGTGCTTCCTGACACAACCCCAAAGGGGATTTGTGTCTAAGAGAATGTGTTAACTCCTGCACCGGTAGAAGCCCAGACAGCACAGGAGAAAAACTGTGGGAATAGGCAGGTGGTTACTTGCGAGTCAGTGAACACCCCACATACCATTTCAGGATTTTATGCATTTTGTGCATCTCTGTCTCTAATGTACTGCGAGAGATGAAGGTGCACTCTGCCTAAACATCGTGTTTACTCATGGACAAACTTAACCTGTTTAGATTTTTTTTAATTACATTAAAAATGTAAATATTTACACCCTTTATTTATCCAGGTAAAAAATCAAATTGAAATTAAAGATCTCTTTTCTAAGAGAGACTTGATCAGGAGGGGAGCAGAGATAACAAATATCCATCCATCCATTCTCTTCCACTTATCCTGTTCAGGGTATATGCAACAAATATAAGTAAACAAATACAGGCGACATTCAGTATAGACAAGTAAACACAAATATCGAAATCATATGCAATAGCAGAAGAACAAGACCAACTTGAGCCTGGTTCTGCTGGAGGTTTCTTCCTGTTAAAGGGAGTTTTTCCTTCCCACTGTCACCAAGTGCTGCTCATAGGGGGTCGTTTGGACTGTTGGGTTTTCTCTGTATTATTGGAGGGTCTTTACCTACAGTATAAAGCACCTTGAAGTGAGTGTTGTGATTTGGTGCTATATAAATAACACTGAATTGAATTGAATTGAATTGAATTGAATTGAATTGAATTGTAAGTGTAAAGTTTGGTGAAAAACACCCCCACACCAAAACCCCTTATGGTGTGGGGGTGTTTTTCAGGAGTTGGGCTCGGCCCCTTAGTTCCAGTGAAAGGAACACTTAATGCTTCAGCATACCAAGACATTTGGGACAATTTGATGCTCCAACTCTGTGGGAACAGTTTGGGAATGGCCCCTTCCTGTTCTAACATGACTGCACAGCAATGCACGAAGCAGCTCCATAAAGACATGGATGAGCCAGTTTGGTGTGGAAGAACTTGACTGGTCTGCACAGAGTCCTGACCTCAGCCTGATAGAACACCTTTGGGATGGATTAGAGCGGAGACTGTGAGCCAGGCCTTCTCTCCAACATCAGTGTCTGACCTCACAGATGTGCTTCTGGAAGAATGGTCAGAAATTCCCATAAACACTCCGAAACCTGTGGAAAGACTTCCCAGAAGAGCTGAAGCTGTTATAGCAGCAGAGGGTGGGCCCACATCATATTAAATCCTTTGGATTAAGAATGGGATGTATCTCAGGTTCGTGTGTGTGTAAAGGCAGACCAGTGAGTACTTTTGACAGTATAGTGTGTACTGCATTTCTGTCCATCCATCTCCAATCCAGTGAGATCTAAAAAAACTCAAGCAAAACATATTAAAACTGCAAATTAGAAACTAAATAGCAGTGTTACTGATGTTATTGAACATGTTCTGAAAATTGTCAGCTCTACCAAAACTGATGAAAGAGAAAAGAAGCACATTAATGTCACGTTGTAATCAGAGTAGAAACAGGATGCTTCGTCAGAGAATGTACCATGCTCATTAAACTTCACAAAATGGAAGCTGATTCCTTTTTCAATAACAGATATGGCCTGGTCCAGGTACAGGGACATCCAGAGTGGGCTATGTGAAGGATTTTTTTTTTTTTTAATTATGCCATCAATTATATTAAAAGTTAGAGAAAAGAAGCAGGGAGATGACATGGAGCAAAGATCCAGATATCAGATACTCAGTGTCCTAACCACTCAGCCATGGAACCAAACCATGACAAACATTAGCACTGCAAAATGCATTAGTGACCAACAGTGGTAATCACAGACAAACTGTACAATGGTTAGCTTGGTCATCACAAATCGACAATCACAGAAAAGCTCCAAAAAGCTTTATTGTGTGTAAGCAGATGGCAGATAAACCTCATTTGCACCAAAAATGTGGGAGATGGGGACTGAAATACTGACTGTGTTCCCCTGTAACAGAATTCATGGTTCCCCGTGACATACTAGCAATGAGGAAATGATAGGATGTGGCCAGTAATAGAGAAATCTCAGGGCTTCCCAGAGAGGTCACAGGAGAGATGAATGTGAGGAAAATATACTACATAAGGTAACAATGAGTGAGAAATCTCAGTTATTCAAATCTTAACACAAAGATTCATTCACTGAACATTTCTCTACTGTCCACTGCAAATGGATGGCCATGAATGTGCACGTGCTAGAAGTCATGGAAAAATATACTTCATTAGGTCCTGTTTTTCTGTTGTTTGTTTCCAGCATTACTCCAACCCTGTACTGACTGTACCTCCAACTGCCCATAAATTTAGTGTACTTTAAATGATACTCATCTGACCAACTGTGACACACGCAGTAGTTGATTTATATTTTATCTATTAGATCATTGATGAAATGCAAAAATCAACACAGAGTTGAAGCTGTATTTAACAAACAAAGGACTTCACTCAGAGAGGATTTCAATTATTGAAAGAGCTCATGAAAAACGCACCAATCCTCCATATCAGTCCTAAACAAAACACCTATATCACACCTTGGTTTGTACCTGAAACCGCTCTCAAAACAACGTTTCACTGTGAAAGCTGCTCGCAGTGGTGGTGACACAAATTCATGGTTTTCAATCTGAATGCTTCAAGTCTTGTGTGCTCTAACATTATTAAATTTAGGTTTAGGCACCAAAACTAATTGTTAGATGTGGGAAAAGATCATGGTTTGAGCTCCTTTAATATTATAAAGCGCCATGGGGCACCTGTTTGTTGTGGTTCAGTGCTATATAAATCAAACTGAATTGAGCTGAATGTAAACTGTAACAGAACAGTTGTTACCTGTAACAGAGGCGAGCTGCTGTCTGACCGTCCTCATTTAACTAGAGCATTCTTTGGCTCACAGCCTGTGGTGGGGAAGTCTCCCTCATGCACTGACTGCTCCAATTACATTGTTTCTCCATCTATGATGTTCTTGCAGACCATGAAGGTTAGTGTGTCTCCAATAAATCTTTGTCATCAAATGGACCAGGAAGGCAGGGGCACAGCAGTGATGGAACTACTGTGGCCACCCAGGTCACAAACATAGGAAAGGGCCCCTGAAAGCATACAGTATGATGAAAAGTTGTTTTTTATTTCCAATTTTTAAATGTTGTTTCAATAAAATGTAGCCCAATTTTAACTGAATATTTTGAAAGACATTCATTTTGATTAAGTTTATCTGCCTCTAACTATTAAAGGTTAACATGTTAGCATTTTATTGCTTTTATAGCTCACAAACATTATTGATGCAGATGTTTCATGCAGATCTGCATTTATAGAAGGGCTAAGCT
The DNA here is from genome assembly GCF_007364275.1 of Archocentrus centrarchus. NCBI lineage: Eukaryota > Metazoa > Chordata > Actinopteri > Cichliformes > Cichlidae > Archocentrus > Archocentrus centrarchus. Next base: position 485,430 of record NW_022060263.1, on the reverse strand, counting down.
ATTCATATGCATATTTGGACAAAGGAATATAACTTATTGGACACTAATCAGATGAAACATGATTAGTCTTACTCTTTGTAAAGAACCAAGAAACCTTTACAGCCCCAAGTTTTACAGTAAAGCTTCACACAGTAATTACAGTGTGCTGAGAAAAAAATGCTAAAATATGAAAAACCTTCATGACTCTGTTATAAAAACAAAGTGATTGCTCAAATAACCACCATGGAAATCTCCTCTTTCTCTAACCTTTACTTTGCTTTGTTGAGTCCGGCCTCATTAGCCTTTTCCACTTCGAGATGTTAAATTAGTTCCCAAAAGCAACACGTACTGAGGCCCAGCTGAGGTTCAAAAACAGTGCACATTAGCAAGTCGCATCAATAATCATATGTCATGTTCTGACTAAGGTATTTACACACACACACACACACACACACATACACACACAAACAAAGAACAAACAAACAAACAAAAACAAAGATGAGAAAGTAAGCCAACACGGTTTTGGAGGTTAAAGTATGATGAACTAACATAAACCTGGAGCTGGAGTGAGAGTTATTAAACTGTGCAAAGCCTCAGCCAAGAGTATCTGAACTGATGTCATCATCAGCAACACGTCATCATGTGACTGTGGAAGATGAAGTCTTTGTTAAAGTTCTTAACTGCAGAGCCACGTGCAGAGATTTTCAGGGCCAGGTGCTCAAGCTCAAGGGCACATAAATATAATAAAAAAAGTTTTTAACTGCTTACATTCTTATTGAATTATTTATTTCAACACCCATCATGCAGATGTCTATCAAATCAAAAATCAATATGTTAATAATTTACAGATTTCAGTTCACAGAGACGTGCACTTTTCTACATGGGCTGTTTACCAGGTGGTAATCCATCCTTCTCACCCTCCTTACTGATAGATGACCTGATCAGGTGTAACTGTCTCTGCCTACCTTCCTGTAAAAGTCACCACTGATGCAGCCCCATTCTGTTTTGTGTGCAGTGGACATTGACCTCTGCATATTTTCTTTTACTCTAATATGTTTATACGTTGTCATAGAGTGGGGGAAATAATTATTTGTTCCCCCGCTTAATTAGTAAGTTTGCTCACTTACAAACAAATGAACGGTTTCAAATTTTTATTGTAGTTTAATTTTAATGGAGAGAGACAGAATATCAACCTCCCCAAAAAACCCAAAACACACACATTACATAAAAGTTATCAACTGATTTGCATGTCATTCAATGAAATGAAAATTTGATCCCTTACAACCCAGCCAGAGTTCTGGCTCCCACAGATTGGGTTTGTGCCCATGTGGCACACAGATTACAATGAATGAATCAAGCAATTACAGACACCCCTGGTCTCGACTCATTATGTGTATGAAGCACAGCTGTCCACAGAATCCGCTTCTTCCATTCCAACCTCTCCACCACGATGGAGCTCTAAAAGGAGACCATCAGCAAGAAGCTTGGTTAGAAGGTGACAACTGTTGGTGCGATTTTTTGGAAATGGAAGAAATATAATGTGGTGGCCATAGTTCAGGAGGTAGAGCAGGTCACCCAGACCTCGAAAATGTGTGGAGGGAACTGAAGCTTTGAGTTGCCAAGTGAAGGATTTAGAGAGTTTCTGCAAAGAGGATTGGGCCAAAATCCCTCCTGAGATGTGTGCAAACCTGTCGACCAACTACATGAAACATCTTACCACTGCGCTTGCCAACAAGGACTCCTTCACCAAGTACTGAGTCATGCTTTGCTTGGATATTCAGTACATATTTCACTCAGTGACGTGCAAATCAATTTATAACTTTTGTATACTATCTTTTTTTTCTGCTGTCTCCATTAAAATTACACTGTCATTTCTTTGGAAGTGAGCAAACTTAAAAAATTCAGCAGGGGATCAAATAATTATCTCCCCACTTACCAGCTGCTCACAGACATAAAGCCATAGTTATTCTGAATATTGTTTGTTTGTATCTAATACAAAGTTGGTGACATCATGCCACATTTGACTCACTGCAGATTTTGGTTAGTTTTTACAGTTTTATGAACCCTGAGAGCTGTTAAAATGTTTTTGATTTGCCTTCATTTACACATAACAAATTGCATGTGCAGCAATTATAGGTTTGAACTCACATTTGTGAATCTGGGTGATCATGCAGCCTGTCAGCCACTACCAGAACAGTCACCAATAATTATGTCTTTATTAATCAGTGTTAATGTTTAGTTGTATGTGGACATGCAGCACTGAATTGTGGATTTATGGATGTATGAGATGTTCCACCTCTCTAATCTGCTTTTTGTCACATCAACCCTTCATCAACTCGCTCAACATAATGACAGTGATTAGAGGAACTGAGTGGACAGTAATCAAGATTATCATATTTTCTCAGCCAAATACTAATGGATTTGGTATTGTGTGTGTGTGTGTGTGTGTGTGTGTCCTGCCACTGTCACATGTCTGTATGCCACCTCTTCCTAGCCAGGGAAGAAAAATCCAATTAACCAACAGCTTGCTCTCAAGTGGAAGTGAGAAATTGAGAAACTCAGACAAAGGCACAGACACAGAGCAGACTGGAATAACAATGGAGATCATTGGAAGAGCTACAGGACCTTTCTCTAACAGCTAACACCGTTTGATGAGAAGAAAGAACTAAAAATAACTGAACCTGTGCTAACTTCGTTTACATGTAACAATGGTGATCATTATATATTCAAAACATTTAAAGTAATGAATTACAGACTTGTTAAACTCATCACTTCACTCCCCCTTGCAACAGGGCTTTGAATTCCAGCTCTACAGCAGATTCTGGGGTGGCTGTAGCTCAGGAGGTAATACTACTAATCGGAGGGTTGGTGGTTCGATTCCTGGCTGCTCCAGTCTGCATGCCAAAGTATCCTTGGGCAGGATACTGAACCCCAAGTTGCTCCCTGATGCCACCATTGGAGTATGAATGTGTGTGATTGTGTGACTGGGTGAATGAGGCATGTTGTGTAAAGTGCTCTGAGTGCTCAACATAGAGTAAAGACACACTATATAAGAAGCAGTCCAGTTACCATTTTTAAAGTAGGCTACAGTGACTTTTGATTTACTGAACCAATTAAAAACTGAAATGTCATCTCAACAAATTTGATGCATTGAGCATTTCTTCTCCACACCTCACATATTTATACACCAGTGCTGCGTGCCATTAAATACTGTCTTCTCTCTCCATGGTTTGTAGTTTCCCCCTGTAGTAAATGGTAAGCATACTTTTTCTTATATAGCGCTTTTCTACTCGAGCACTCAAAGTGCTTTATACCACATGTGTTATTCAGACACATTCATCTAACATACACACACTCTGATGAATGCATCGGGTTCACTATCTCGGCCAAGGATACTTTGGCATGCCAGGAATTGAACCACCAACCTTCCGATTAGTAGATGATCTACCTCCTGAGCCACAGACACTCCACCCCTGCGCACCCCTTTATTATTTTCTCTTTTGCCAAGTGCTTGCTACATTGTTTGATTGTTGTTGTTTTTTCTTTCTTTCTTTCCCCGTGTCTGCGTGGGTTTCCTCCCACAGTCCAAAGACCTGCAGTTACTGGGGTTAGGGTAACTGGTCACTCTAAATTGTCCATAGGTGTGAATGTGAGGTCTCTCTGTGTTGGCCCTGTGACAGGCTGGCGACCTGTACAGGGTGTACCCTGCCTCTCGCCTTGTGTCAGCTGGGACACAGGGCGACCCCGAGACCCTGAACAGGATAAGCCAGAATGGATGGATGGATGTTATTACCTTATAATAAAAACACCTTGATGCAACTGTTGTTGTGATTTGGTGTTATATAAATGAAAGTGAATATACAAACTGTTCTCACTATATGAAGTTTTTCAAGCTTCATGATTAAACAACATAAGCCCTCAAGAATGTTTCTGTGAGCAGTGCTGTGCCATAAATGGTCAACACAGTCTCGAGGCAATTTGTGAAATAGTCACAACCTCTGATCTATTTATTGGTGTGTATTTCTGAACATGATGGTGGTTTTTGTGACCATTTTTCTCAAAACAATTTTTGTTCGTTCGGTCTCATATGTACCGCTCATGTGTTCAGAAAGGCCAGCGTTTGGAGGTGTTGGTGGACGGAAGCATTTCACACCAGAGATCAAGTTCAAGTGTCATCACAGATGTAGACATGGAAAATGGCTTGGTCCGCTTTAGAAAAAGACGGTCTGAGTTCAAATACGAGAGCTGCTGCTTCTTTAAACCTGGTCTCTCTCTTACCATGGTGATCAGTCTGGCCAAAATCCCAGTTATTAAAATTCATTATCTACAAAGCTGTGCTGACTGTCAAGAAAAAAAAATGACAATTTGTGTCCGTGAAACATGAACCGATGCTGTGCAAAAGTCTTGAGCCACACCTCTGGTCTTTAGCTTTTGCCTCCATTTATCCTGGTTTTCTTCATTTTAAAGTTCTTCATACTTTCTGAAGTTCTTTCACAGTTTTTTGCTCTTTGGTTGCTTTTTCACCTATTTTCAGTCCAGTCCTCGCACCTGACCATTTTCAGAGGAATATTTTGGGTGTTTTTGTTTATTAAGCCACTGGGCTGAAATACTTGATGTAATATAAATGAAATATAATGCAACAAAAATATCATGTGTAAATGATTTTCCAGGTGTTAGGTCTGTAATTTATCCAGATGTTTACCACTGATACAGAATACTTGGTGAAAGGAGAGGCATAGAGAGGTGAGCAAAAAATTATGTAATCGATATGAATGAGTGAGTGAGTGAGTGAGTGAGTGAGTGAGTGAGTGAATGAATGATGTGTTACTGACCACTCAAAGTGATAATGCAGAGGTGATGAAAAGCTACACAATTTTGTCCACCCAAATAAACTACATGATTTTCACAGTGCTGCAGCTACAGTTGGATCACTGTGTCAGAGCAGTGTCTGTGAACAACATGAACAGCAGGCCATTACATACCTAGTGGTTCATGTTCCCCTCACCCCAGCCAGCTGAGGCGGATGTTGGCCCTCTCTTCTTTTCTTCCTTGAAATTAAATTGAAAATGCATCACGCTGAAGGTTCATGTTATCTATTACCATTACATTTCTAACATGGTGGAAAGTGATATATAAAATACATGCCACCACTTTGGTTTTGGTCTGGAGTCAGACTGAGCCATATGCTTAAGCTGCAGGAGAGAGGCGGTCAATGATCTGTGCTTACTAAAGGAAGCAAGAGTGTAGAATGCAATCTAAGCTATCTTAAGGCATGAAGGGATTCTTTTAATGGAGAAATCATTGATGAACAAAGAGGTTTTAAGGGGTTCAATCAATGACAGCTGAGGAACTTACACTGGAAATATTTTTTTTGTTATTGTGACAGATGTTCATGCCTCAGGTGTACTTCACATCAGCCTGAAGGCCTCTGCTGTCAGCTCAGCTCCTTCCCTTCACCACTCTGCATTGTTAAATTATGATTTACATCTGTGTTAAAGGAAACTTCAGCCCAGCTTTATTACTCAGACTGAAGAGAGTTTCTGCAGCTAAAACGTGATGAAGCACGTTCTTGTGTAGTCTAATTCCCAAACTTGACTTCTCATTCAAAGTGAAAGGGCAATAGGTCCAGCAAGATAATTCCAGCATTCACAGTGAAAGATTAACAGCCCCACAGAGGGCTTGGTTGCAGCTTGTCAATCAGGTGACTCACTTCTCTTTTTCACTGCTTTGTTCTTTGAGCTGACACAAAGGGCACTTATTCATGTCCATCACTCCACCTAGCCAAAGTGCTCCATGGGAAAACGAAGCACACAAAAACAAAGGGATAGTGATCATTCAGCTTGGGATCTCATCCGTCCAAGTATGAAAACCACTGCCTTTACAAAGGAATGCAAGAAATGGCATTTTCAGGACAACCATTTGCTTCAGCTACAGTGCAGTATAGGACAATTTTAATTCTGTTCTATTCTGTCATCCTCTATGGACTTATCAACTGAACATTCAACTTTAAAAGATCTATCAAGCAAATTAATTGGCAAAAGATTCTAAGAAGAGTCCTGGAGTGTCAGATATGCTGTGCAATCAGTGCAATCACAGGAGGAGGAATCAAAGCAGACAAAGAACAAGAATCTTAATTTGAGCCCTTTGAAAACACCTGGTTGACATGTTGATGAGTTCTATCTGAAAGTGTGCACAGGAGTCAGACTGAAGCAGCTCCTGGGACAGGCAGCACAGAGGACTGGAGGACAGTCATTTGCAGTTTCTTCCTACATGCTGTACATCCTGCAGAGCCAGGCGAACACTCTGTTCCTGTTTCTGAATCCACGTCCACTCTTACACAGCAGGCACGAAGCCAAAAACAGTGACAGACCCAGAACGAAGGGTGTTATTAATTCATGGTCTTGGCTGAATTTCTTTTTACTATGGAGCTGGCAGCAGCTGCCCACGGGAGAAAACATTGATTTCATTAAACAGATTGATTAAAACTTTACAGCACTCTTATTCAAATCGAACTGCAGAGTGACTTGTTTGCTGTGCAGCTCTGAGTCATCAACTGTTATAAACTTCTTCCACATGAGGCCTCACTGATGTGTCTTGCCTAGTAACTGGCCCTGTTTTTTAAAACCAATCTTAGGCCCACACAGAGGAAAAAAATAGTTTAGGGAGCTATACAGGGTGAAAATAACAAGTCAGATCAGTGGTGCCTGGTATCAATAAAGTGTACAGTGGACAAGTCCATGAATACTGGGGGTGCTTTTCACTCAAATATCCCACTTGAACCCAAGCAACACATAAAGTACCAGAGGTGACAGATTGTCAATAACCCTATTATATGACTTGTCAGGGGATATGACAGAGAACTCTGCCCTCGTGTCACATCACAGCATCCTGAAAACACAGCTTGTTGTTAGTTCCATCCGAACAGATGGCTCGTCCTGCTACATTCACACACTCTGTGTCAGCTGAGGTGTGAACATTTAAAATTAACTGTGTCTTCTGTGATGACTGCATAGAGTGTGAAGCGGGGGTGCCTTCACTACATTCATATGTCAAAAATAGAGCGAGTAGAGAATAAAGTAGAAGGTGCTTTATAAAGCATCAGGCTTCTGAAAGTCCCAGTTCCAGTCTGCACGGACAGTCTTACAGTCAGCCCGCAATCGACAGCTTTGAATTTTTTAACAAATCATGTTAAAATGTGAGATTTCTTTTAGCAAATATGAAAATTATTATGTTGTCATGGGCACAGTAAGTCACACCATTCTAGATTTATTATTATCCTGGAAAATGAAGAAGCCAAATTAGGTGTCAGCAGTTCCTTTTTCAAATATATCATTGGATGTACTGACAGTTATCGGCCTCTGCAACAGCCTGACAAGGGTTAAGGGTTAATTTCACATGAAATTATCCTCTATTTGGAAAACCAAAATGAAATCCTGTTGAAGAAGAAGTCTAAGGTGACGATACATGTTAGAGTTAACTTGAAGGGTAACTGTGCTTATTTAACATGTGACTAAAGTGCAATCTAACCCTTTCCTAAGTGTTTGGCCAGCAATCTGGTGGAGACCCACTATAATATCACACTCAAATTAGAGGACCGTAACAGAACTGCAGAATAGATGCTTACAAAAAAATTATTATTATTACAGCTTTCAAAACCCAGTAGGAAGCGCAGATGCCATTTTCTTGAAATGGTGTTAATGAATTTGCACATGGAGGATGCCGCCAGCTTCTCACAGTGCTCTGGTTTCATTATGTTCCATTGTTCCCCAACCTCTTCAATGGTTTGATGCAGAAACGAGGAAACACGGAATGATTATCCGTAATGTTGCAATCAGAAACCACAGTAACTCAACAAAATTGAATTTAAAATCTTCCTCTCACATACAAGGGCTTGAATCAGGTCCCATCTTATCATAAAGACCTCATAGTATCATATCACCCCAATAGAGCACCTCACATTCAGACTGCTGTTATAGTTAGTCAGGTGACCCCGAACCCTCCCTAGGCTGCTCAAGTGCTTTTTCTTCACTCACCTCTTTTCACTCTCTCTGTGTTCAGACACCACTCTACATTTAATCATTAGTTATCATTAATCTCTGTCTCTCTTCCATGTTTTTTGGCCTGTCTCCCTCCCCTCATCCCGAACATCACAGTAAATCTTTGCCCCTCCCTGAGCCTGGTCCTGGTCCTGCTGGAGGTTTCTTCTCATTAAAAGGGAGTTTGGTGCTTGGTTATAGGGGGTCGTTTTGATTGTTGGGGTTTTCTCTGTATTATTGTAGGGTCAGTGCCTTACAATATAAAGCACCTTGAGGCAACTGTTTGTTGTGATTTGGCACTACATGAATTGAATTGAATTGAATAGAATAGAATTGAATAGAATAGAATAGAATAGAATAGAATAGAACTTGAAGCTTGGGACAGCACAGTGGCATGGTGGTTATCACTGCTGCCTCACATCAACAAGGTCTGGGTTCAAATGCCCCTTGGTTGTTCTGTGTTTGCATGTTCTCCCTGTCTGTGTGGGTTTCTCCGGGTACTCCGGTTTCCTCCCACAGTCCAAATATAAGCACTTAGTGGGGTTAGGTTCATTGGTGATTCTAAATTGCCCATAGGTGTGAATGGTTGTCTGTCTCTCTATATTAGCCCTCAATGCTAATTTTAGCCTATCCAGGGTGCACCCTGCCTCTTGCCCAGTGACTGCTCAACCTCAATTTTATTTGGGGAAAGAGGAAAATGTTGCAAAGGGACAAAACAGATGAGAAAAGCAGATGAGGACTGAGAATGAGTTGCTTCAGCCTAAAAAGGTTCTTCAAGATATAAGGTGCATCATGACAAGCACCCAATCGCCATCAAATCAGTTGAGAATATTTGCAAATGACAGTTCAGTCTTTTCAAATGCTCGATTTCAGATACTTCAGGGCACTGCAGGAGACAGTAGGCTGACAGCCTGACAAATTTAAAGTGCACCACCCTGTGATCCTGAACTGTCTATCTATCTATCTATCTATCTATCTATCTATCTATCTATCTATCTATCTATCTATCTATCTATCTATCTATCTATCTATCTATCTATCTATCTATCTATCTATCTATCTATCTATCTATCTATCTATCTATCTATCTATCTATCTATCTATCTAATAGCAAATTGATTTGTATTATAAATTAAAAAAGTAAAAAGGTAAAGAAAAAATTAAGTAACACCAGCAGGATTCTTGAGAAGTAAACAAGCATTTCTGTAATAAATCACCTGTAACCAAGCTCATCTTAGTATTTAACAGTTACAGGACCAGTAACGGGTGAAGTGTTATTTGCTACACTAGTCAGTGACTGGCTGTATTTGTACGCTTACTAAAATGCATGGTCATTTTCATATTTTGAGCCCTTCATGGCAAGGAAAAAAAAAAGAAGAAAGATTGCAGATGGCGATAAACATACATTTGTTAATCGTCAGTGAGTACCCTGTTTTTCTTTCCATCTCTCCACTTACTCTTTATTTCTATGTTGATGCATGCTGGGGAGAGTAATTCTCTAGCCAACAGCTCCTCTGCCTAATCAAATAATAAAGGTAGAGTAGGACAGGAAAGATGTTCTCACAAGCTTAGCTCAGGTATCTAGGAGCACAGCTTTGTCACATGTAGCCATGCTGCTGGAAAAATCTTTTCATTCTGAAAATGCCTTCAGCTTGCATCCAGATAGCAACACTGCCATCTGGTGACTCCACATTAACACTCAATAGGAAGGCAAATTTCTGTTACATATAAACAGACACCCAGATATAAGCATGAAGAACTAGTTTTATCAGGCAGGGGGGGTTAATGAATTGTAAATGGTCTTACTGATCACATCTCAAGTGCCCCCACCACATAGAGCAGCTACAATCAACTGTGCCCAAGAAATGAACCCCAGCACCAATGATTTCCCTTCAGCTTCACCAGTGACTCACTGCAAGGATTCTCAAGGCATTTCTATAGAACAACATTTGCTTTCTGGAGCAACATGTTCAATATCAGCCCGCTGTACAGTGTTGAATTAGCTTTAATCCTGGAGGCTGTGAGTTTTAGATGAAAGTTTAAAGTCAGCTTTTAGTGAAGTGCTCTGCAGGGATGTCAATTCCCAAATCCCTAACATATGGCAAAGCCCCTGCAGCTGATGTTGCTTCCAAAACCCAGAAATCGGCTTCATGGTGCAAATTCAGGCCACTGAATAATGACAGGATTTTAAAATCTCTTAAATTTTAGTTTTCATTCCTATTTAATGGGATTGGCTCTGAACCCTATCTTGTTTGCAGTGGTGATGGACAAGTTGACAGATGAGGTTAGCCAGGAGTCTCCAGGGACCATGGTGTTTGCAGACGACATTGTGATCTACAGTGAGAGTAGGGAGCAGGTGGTTGAGAGCCTGGAGAGGTGGAGTGGGTGGAGGTGAGTTTCAGGGGTGATTTGTGATGGAAGGATAGTAGCAAAAGTGAAAGTGAAGATTTACCAAATGGCAGTGAGACCTGCTGTGATCTATGGTTTGGAAACAGTGGAACTAACAAAACGACAGGAGGCAGACTTTCACTGGGAGTGACCAGAATGCCAAGATTGAAATGGAGTACATCAGAGGGACAGCTCATGTTGAGTGCTTTGGAGACAGTTAGAGAGGCAAGGCTGAGATAGCTTGATGCAGAGGAGGAATAATAAATATATTGGGCAAAAGGTGTTGAATGTGGAGCTGCCAGGCAGGAGGAGGAGAAGAGGAAGACCACAGAGAAAATTGATGGATGTAGTGATGGTGGTGAAATTTTGAAGCCTTGAGATGAACATTTCTGTTGGTTGTAAGAAGCCAGATGTGATCAGGAGAAGTGGGTGTGACTATGAAACTGCGTGCCCATTGGCTAATTACTTGTTATTGAGAAGTCAGTTGCCAAAGAGAAAGTCTCTCCGAGCCTATGTGCTGTCCTTTAAGCCGGCCTCTTCTAGCCACTGGTAGGATTTCTTGATGTTGGCCACTTCCTCTATCTGCTGATGGTATGTTCCAAACAGGGGCTTGGTCTTCCACAATAGCTCCTCCTGCTGTTCCTCATCACCGTCAGTTGCCTCAGGCACTCTTGGAGCAGCTCATCTCCGGGGGCTGTCTTCCTGATGTATTCGTGGATGCTCGAGGTTCCCTCTGGGATTATGACTCTGACACTCAATAATCCTCGCCCTCCCTTTTTTTGGTCTTTTTGGGGGGTGGATTTTGGTTGGACACCTGTACGTGGTGGCCAGCTTTTGTATCTTGATATCAGTGGCATCTATCTTATTATTCCAGCTGGGTATTTGATGACTAATAGGGTGTATGTATTGATAACAGGAATCTTATTCCGACTGCTCTGGGTGGGTTTGCTCTTGTGCTACTCTTCTCTTGCAGCTCAGAGTACTCCCTGGATGAGTCTTTGGAGAACATGCCATTTATTCTCTTGGCCTCTGCTTCTCTGGTGTATCTCTTCAGCCTAGTGGCCAGAGTTGTGAGCCTTTGTTTGACAGTTTCTGGAGCCCCAGTTATGGACATCTTTTTGTACCTCTTATTATTCAGCTAACATGTCTGTTAGTTGAATAACATCCTTCCAGGCTTCCCTGAGTGCGGTTTCCAGCTTTCTTCTCCACAGGGGGCTCCATTCTTGATATACACCCAACTGCTTCTGTGGCAGTGGAATATATGAACTCACTGGTTTCCATCATACTGGTAGTGGAGATGGTAAGCAGAGTTGTGTTCTTGTCAGCCAACTTCTCCTCTGATGGGACTTTAGTGGGCTGGGTAAGAAAACAGATGGAATATACACTGCTCAAAAACTGCTTTCAAAACACATTAGATCTTAATTGGAAGAAATCAGGCTGGATAACTATACTGATAAAAACTGGTTAATATGTTAGGAATGGAAGAATGCCACATCATTTGATGGAAATGAAAATGTACAGAGGGCTGGATTCAAAGAAAAACAAAATGAAAAAATGATGCAACATGCTAATCCATTTTTGCCAAAAATTCAAAATGGTACTCAGTAGTTTGTGTGGCCCCCATGTGTTTGTGTGCATGCCTAACAACATCAGGGCATGCTCCTAATGGGAGATCTCCTCCCAGATCTGGACCAGGGCATCACTGAGCTCCTGTACAGTCTGAGGTGAAATCTGGGAGCACTGGATGAACTGAAACGTGATGTCCCCATAGGTGTTCTACTGGATTTATAGCAGACGAGCGTGGGGGGCAACCAATGGTATCAGTTCCTTCATCCTGCACAAACTGTCTGCTTACTCTTGCCACATGAGGCCGGGCATTGTTGTGCACCAGGAGGAACCCAGGACCCACTGCACCAGCGCAGGGTCTGACAGTGGGTCCAAGGATTTCACCCCGATACCTAATGATAGTCAGAGTGTCGCTGCAGAGGTCTGTGCATCTCTCCGTGGATATTCCTCCCCAGACAATCACTGACCCACCACCAAACCGGTCATGTGATTCCATGCTCTTGAGACTGTGCTGGGAGACACAGCAACCATTATGTGGGGTGGCTGTAGGCTCAGGAGGTAGAGCAGGTCACCTACTGATCAGAAGGGTGGTGGTTTGATTCCTGGCTGCCCTGGGCTGCATGCCAAAGTATGCTTGGGCAAGTTACTGAACCCCAAGTTGCTCTCTGACACAAGCGTGGGAGTATGAATGTTAGACCATAAAAGCACTTGTATTTGTGTTTAAGCGCTTTGAGTGCTCAGACAGAGTAGAAAAGTGCTATATAAGAACTAGTCCATTTACCATTCTATAAACTGTATAAAGTTTACAGAATAGATGAGATAAAAACTATAATAATACTAATCAGATTTGTATCTCAGCCAGTCATTCATGAATTTCAATAAGCTATGGATCATGTCACAGGTATAAATGATGTTGTTTCTACATTTTGTTTCTGTGCATTCAATAGGTGACAGTTCTCTACATCAACTTAAATCTTTATTCTATAAAATAATTTGAAAGAAAAACCTAATTTACAGTTTTAAAATACACTTCTCTATAATAGAAGATCTCTATAAGAGAAATTTAAAGAATGTTGTAAGGTCTTTTAATAGTTTTTAAGCTTCATTGTCCTCTTTGATTTTCCAAGGTAGATTTTTAACCACGTCATCCATCCATCCATCCAGCCAGCCAGCCAGCCATCCTCTTAACTGCTTATCCAATTCAGGCTCACAATGCATTTTAAGTTAAAATTATTGTTAGTTTAAGTAGATTGCAGCTGCACAAGTGTAGCAAATGGCCACACTGAAGGATGGCTCCTGCACTTTTTTCTGCTTGTTTTTTGGAAGTGCAGCATTTGTGAGTTTATGCATTTTACCAGATAAAACAGATCTTAAGCATACTCTGCTTCTAACCAAGCTAGTCAACAAGTGACAAGGATAAGGTGATTCTGTTGTAAATCCTGCAGCTTCTCTGACTAAGATGGTGGATTCATGGAGACCACCCTTACTTACCTATACAAACCCTTCTTGATACTATCTGCACTGCATTAGACTGTCACAATCAAAAGATAATGACAATGAAAAACACAATCACAACCACAGTGATGCGTTAGCTGAGCTAACAAGAGGACTGGACTGGCTAAGAAAAGCTAATGCTGCCTTAACATCTAAAGTAGAGGATCTTGACAGACAGAATCTAAGACAAAACCACCTGAAAAAAAAGGAAGGGAGCTTCACATTAGATTTCATCTCACAAGTGCTCTATAAAATCATTGGAAATTAGGGTTTTTTTAAACCACCAGAGCACAGCGTGAAGCCTATTTATAACCATCATCCACCAGCCATCCTTGTCAGATTCCAAGCTTGCTCAAACAAAGATATCAGGACTACACTCTCAAAGTTGGCTGTCTGGACCCAGACATCACAGGATGATACAAGAAGTTAAATGTAGCTTTATTGCAGAATCACACAGGATAAATATACTGCAGATACACTGGACTGGACAGGAGCCAAGAAAACTTGGGTGAGGGGTAAGCCAACAACAATGGCATGACAAAGAACAGGAGGAGGACACAGGCCGTATATACACACAAGGTAATCGGGAGATGAAACACACCAGGGAGCACATCTGAAACGAATCACTGAAGACAAGACCAGGGAAGCAAAACTAAATACAAAACACAAGAGACTATCAAAATATGACAGGAAGTAACAAACACAGAGATCTAGACTAAGACATGTGAGCTTGACACAGCTAAACAGGGAAACCAGACAACCATGAGAACAGGACATAAAGAGAGACAAGACAGACATGTGGACACAGAATTGGAGACAAAACCAGACACAGAAACACAAGGGAGGCACTGGGGAAGAAGCAGAGAGAGAATTAAACTTAAGAACTGAGAATACAAATACACTTAACAGGAAACTATACCAATAACACAACCTCAAGAATCTCACAATAATAAAATAAACAAAACCAGGGAGTCCAAAACTCAAAACACTGGGCACCAGCTCAGGACCATGACACAAACTCCATAACACTGGAATACACCATGCTGCCCGTCTCTGCATGACCTTCAATGGTATCATCATTGCTTTGTCATGACTGCAGCAGCTGAAGCATTTTATGAACAGATATGGAAGACCTCCGTGAGCAATGCTAGCCAGTGAAGATGCTTAAACTATGACAACCGGTCTCAGCAGATGACCCCCCCTCCCTGAGCCTGGTTCTGCTGGAGGTTTCGTCCTGTTAAAAGGGAGTTTTTCCTTCCCACTGTCACCAAGTGCTGCTCATAGGGGGTTGTTTTGACTCTTGGGTTTTCTCTGTATTATTGTAGGGTCTTTACCCACAATACAAAGCGCCTTGAGGTGACTGTTTGTTGTGATTTGGCGCTATATAAATAAAATTGAATTGAATTGAATTGAATTAACTGACACAACTGAAAAGCTGGTTTGTGATGTATAAATAGTTCATGTCTTATGTCACAATTCTAGTATGGAAGTCAGCAGAGGAGGCAAGAACATCTGACTTTCTTCTCAGGTTGAATGTGACAATTTAAATTTTTCACACAGAGTGCGAAGCCACATCTTACAGTATACAAGTTACTTTAAAGACTGTTTTTTTTTTGTAAACTATGGTGACACTTGTGTTTAATGGATAACGCCTGAGGTAAGCTTGAGTACACTTTTCATTACATTTGCATATTTCAGTAAACTTGTTTGTAACGATTATGGTTAAATGTATAATGATAGTTCCTAAGGTTAAGATATTACAGACACTGCAGACAGGGAAAAACACAGGACCGGGGAGCAGACTGCTCTAATGCTGCTGTGTTTGTTATACTTCAGTTTGTGTTTTGGTAAAGGGATATTGTATTTTTTCAATGTTTATACATGTATACATACATATAATTCTTGACTGAACCGAATTGTAAAACCAGAAATCTGAATCTTAAAATAATCTCATGGAATGTGAGCGGGTTAAATGGTCCTGTCAAGTGAGCAGAAGTCTTCCAACATATAAAGTTCTGTGTCTGTGAGTATGCTCTTAACTTTGATGATAACAAATTTATGATTACACTTTCATCATCTGTTCCAAATATAAGTACGCAACATTTAATCTTTGGAGGAGATCTAAATTGTGCTATGGATACTCAGCTGGATTGCTCAAACCCCAGGGGAATACTCAGTAATGGCCATGACGCTAAAATCATTTATGGGGGACTATGGAGATTTTTGCATCCAGATATCGAAGCTGTGTACATCACATTTATTCTAGAATAGATTATTTTTGCATTGATAGAGCCTAAGTACTGTTTGTACACTCTGAATATTCTGCAATAGTAATATCAGACCATTCCCCTTTATTGCTTGACTTTAAATTTGACTTCAACAGTTGGAAATCCACAATGAAGATTCAGCACCTTGTTACTACCTAATGATGCCTTTTGCACTTCAGTAATGCAAACAATTGAAGAATTCTTATCTCTCAGCAAAGCAGAAGAGACCAGCTCATCATTGCTTTAGGAAACCCTAAAGGCTGTTCTTAGAGGAGGAACATTAGAAAATTAGAATTAACTCTTCTTATTTTAATAGACTACACAGAAAGACACAAACAGATATACTTAATAAAATGTCCAAAGTTGATAGGTAATTTGCGACAAATCCCATTTCAAAGCTGTACCATCAGTGAGTTATCCTCCAAACCCAAATCAAACTCTCTTCTACAGAGAAGGCAGAACTAATTATATTGGGATCAAAAAGAACAATTTTCAAAACGTAGTCAAAGCAAGTACAACCCAGCGTACCTGGCACAGGACAGGATTAGCGGGGCCCCACCCTGGAGCCAGGCCTGGGGAGGGTGCTTGAGGGAGAGCGCCTGATGGCCGGGCCTTAGCCTTCATATCTCATCTGAAGGTTTGCATTATCTTGGGCAGTGGTTCCCAAAGTGTGGGCAGTACTGCAAGGGGGCCGCAACAGGAGTTCAGTTTACAAGTATGCATAGTTACATATTTATATAAATGTATTTATTTAGATAAAATAGGAAATAAAACTGGTAATTACTCTGACCTAAATTTACTGCTCTTTTATGTTTGTTTCCCAGTGGCAAGTGGGTCGCATTAGCACTTTACATCTGACTGGGCAGTATTAGTAATTACTAGCCAACAGCCTGTGTTGTTTATGTTTTTTTGAATCAAATTTTGAAGGAAATACATTAGTTTCTCTTGGGTTCTAGCCAGGAAAATTTTACAGGCCGGTGCTGTTGGACCACCGGTGGGGAGGGACCCTGTGGGACTTTCTGTTTTTTAAGTGGGCCACAGCACTCTTGACTTTGGGAACCACTGAACTAGGCGTTCACATTACCCCATCAATTCAGGGCTTATGTATATACAACATTTAGGTTACACACCTATATTCTTCATTCTCATTGGTCTCCACTCACTAAAATCAAACAAGAGAGGGAGGCTGAGCCGGAAGCACAGTTTTGCAACTGCTGGTGGGACAGACCCAAATTACAAGTTAATTATCCCTAATCCTGTATTCGTCTTAATTTGATACAATTTAACGTGCTGCACAGAATCTACTTGCACCAAATTAGCCAAATATTTTCCTGGCTTTAATGAGGCCTGGAATAGATGTGCCTTTATCCGGGTCCATCTATCCCACACCTTCTGGTCATTGGTCATTTTCATGTCTGAATTCCAAGAAACTGATATCCTACCCTGTCCATTCATTGCTATATGCTATTTGTGTGTGTGTGTGTGTGTGTGTGTGTGTGTGTGTGTGTGTGTGTGTGTGTGTGTGTGTGTGTGTGTGTGTGTGTGTGTGTGTTTCTTAAAACATGTTGCCATCATGTTGTTATAGACCCATTAATAGACCATATTTGTTTCTTCGTCTAGTCTTCCATAAATATAGATTTTTGCTTCAGGTATTGAATTAAGTTGTGGATTCAGGCAAAGAAATACGTTTCCTTCACAGATTGGTTGGGCACAGCCTTGGAGATAGTGTGAGGAGCTCAAACATCCTGAGGGACCTCTGAGCAGAGCCTCTGCTCCTTTCTGTAGAAGGGAGCTGGAGAGCTTGGGGTATCTGATTAGGTTGCCTTCTGAGTGCATTCCTTTGGAGGTTTTCCAAGCACGCGCAGCTAGGAGGAGACCCCAGGGTAGACGCTGGAAGGATTACATATCTCAAGGCAATGCCTCTGGATCCCCGAGGAAGAACTTTAAAGTGTTGCTGGGGAGAGCAACCCTTCTTATCTTGCTGAAACATGACCCAAACAACACGTGGAACAGCTTGCATGAACATTGTGCACAAATGTCTGTCATAGGCCCAGAGCTGGACCTCTGCGCACAGGTGCATGAGGAGAACCTTGTACATCATCTGTCCATCATGGACAAAGTCTCCCCTCCTCAACACCACACTCTGTAATTATTCTAATTATTATTACATTTTAGTCTCTGTCTTTATGAATGTGTCTGTTCCATAAAGGGTTAGTGTTAGGGTTAGGGGAGACTCAGCAATGACTTAAACCTTAAGGAATAATAACGCTAACATTCACCAAACTACCCAGAATTTTTTCTGATTAAAAGCTTCCAATAGCATAAATCACAGTGAGTCATGCTGGCCCTCTGTGACTCTTGTGACCAGTGGAGGTAAAACTAAACCCACTTGATTTTTTTCACCAATTGTCAATCAGTGGATGTTTTTTCTCTCCCTGGGTTCAGGCAGCAGTAATGTGACCACGTTAAGGCTTTAAACACTGCAGTGATGCAAAGACTAGAAAACCTGCTAGGACACACAAAATGAAGGCAAGATTAGTAGTTTATCAGAAGGGATTTTCAGTCTTGCAAAAAAAAAAACTTGAAAAGGATGAGCAGTTTTGGAAAATGCACATTTTTATCTGCTTCATCTTTATTATAGAGCAGCTACAGCTTCTCTTAGTTTTATCTATGACAACTTTT
Organism: Archocentrus centrarchus; assembly: GCF_007364275.1. NCBI lineage: Eukaryota > Metazoa > Chordata > Actinopteri > Cichliformes > Cichlidae > Archocentrus > Archocentrus centrarchus. Next base: position 467,018 of record NW_022060263.1, on the reverse strand, counting down.
TATGGATAATGTGGTTTAATTCTGCCACATTATTGGCACACATGGTTTAAAGATGCATCTGGTCTGTTTGCATGCATCCTTTACATTACTGCCATCTTGGGGTGGCTGTAGCTCAGTAGGTAGAGCAAGTCACCTACTGATTGGAAGGTCAGAGGTTCGATTCCTGGCTACTCCAGGCTACATGCCAATGTATCCTTGGGCAAGATACTTAACCCCAAGTTGCTCTCTGACCATCCTGTCGGAGTATGAATGTGTGTGAATGCTAGTTAATTAAAAGCACTTAGCTTAGTATAAACATGGAAGTGCTTGTATGAATGTGAGTGCATGGGTAAATGTAAACATGTTGTGTAAGTGCTTTGAGTGCTCTGACTGAGTAGAAAAGCGCTATATAAGAGCTAGTCCATTTAACAGTGGCTAGAGTGTCGAGCTGAGAGGCCAGCAGCATTGTAGAGAAACCTCCCATCTTTGATGGGTGACGGATGGGAGACCAGCTTGTGAGGAAAGCTTCTGCTGGCTCTGCTTTTACTACTGTGAGTTCACGAGCTGCACTTTGTGTGGAAACACAATTAGCATTAACAAGCTAACAAGCTTCTCTCCATCAGGCTTCTTATCTCAAAGACCTCATAGTACCATATCACCCCAACAGAGCACTTCGCTCTCAGACTGCTGGCTTACTTGTGGTTCCTCGGATACTTAAGAGTAGAATGGGAGGCAGAGCCTTCAGCTTTCAGGCCCCTCTTCTGTGGAACCAGCTCCCAGCTTGGATTCAGGAGACAGACACCCTCTCTGTTTTTAAGATTAGGCTTCAAACTTTCCTTTATGATCAAGCTTATAGTTAGGGCTGGATCAGGTGACCCTGAACCCTCCCTTAGTTATGCTGCTATAGGCCTGGGCTGCTGGGGGGTTCACATAATGCACTGTTTTTTTTTATTCACCTTATTTACTTTGTTTATACTCCACTCTGCATTTAATCATTAATTGATATTAATCTCTGGCTCTCTTCCACAGCATGTCTTTCTCTCCCCTCAGCCCAACCGGTCACAGCAGATGACCCCCCCTCCCTGAGCCTGGTTCTGATGGAGGTTTCTTCCTGTTAAAGGGAGTTTTTCCTTCCCACGGTCACCAAGTGCTGCTCATAGGGGGTCGTTTTGACTGTTGGGTTTTCTCTGTATTATTGTAGGGTCTTTACCCACAATACAAAGCGCCTTGAGGTGAGTGTTTGTTGTGATTTGGCGCTATATAAATAAAATTGAATTGAATTGAATTGAATTGAATCGCCGTAACATGGGTGATGTAAAGAAGATGGAGTGCAATGTGAAAGAGTTTTTAATAACTCATTTGGAGAGGAGACTTTACATCCAGCTTAATAAAACCACAGATGTAGGCTCAGACTAGATTAGCATCTAGTGCTTTATTGATACTTTTAATAAGGAATGGTTCTAAAAAAAACTTCCTCCACTACTTCCCATTGTCAGCTGATAGCAAATAATTTTTATTTAACTATACAAATATGAATACTTTACAAATCCTTCAGCCAGGTAGGAGTGCGGAGAAGTGAAGACATCCATGTAGAGTGCAGCAAGGTGCAGGAGGCTGTCAAGCATCTCTGCTCGCCTTTCTGTAAACGTCAGCATGTGCCACTGGTCTAAAGAGATATTTGCATATGAATACAAAGATTTCTAAACAGAGGACAAGTCTTTGGGTACTGGAAGCTTTTGGTTGTTAACTGATCACCTTTGAGAAGGCTTTGATTGGGACGGATATTTTTTTCCCTGTTTATTTACACTGTTACATTGAATCAGCCACAACATTAAAACCACAGACTTTTACTCATTTAACACTTTTCTGCTCTAACTAAGCTCTTACAGTGATTTTTACCAAATTCACACACACACATTCATACAGTGCTTCATTCTGTGCCTTTAAGCACTTTCTGTCACATACACACTCAGACTGTAACAGATGCAGTGCAGTTTGGAGTTCAGTGTCTTGCCCAAGGACAGGTTGGCATGTAGACAGGAAAGCTGGGGATGGAATATTATGGTTTTTGAGTGGTCTTCTACAATCAGAAGGCTTCGTACACAGGACCTGATAGGTTCAGATCATTTTAAAAACTCAGAGAACAAACACACAACTCTTTTGAACTTGCGCAAGGAGGAGAGATCCGTTCCTTGAACTCAGCTCTCAGCTGAGCGGAAGTTATCTGTCCTAGCGAACTGCTTCCTGCGCAGCGCTTTTATTCGGATTTTCACAATAAGATCACGTGGGTTACATCAAACACAGTTTACAGCATGTAATAAACAACATTCTTGGCTTTTTCCTTACCATATATGGTCGTAAGCATACTGTGACATGTGCGCATGTAACATGGCGTATACGAGACACGTATCCTATATGTGTTCTCTGCAGGCTGAGAGCAGCCTGCAGATAACTACAACTTCCTTTGTAAGAAATACCACCACGTGTTCCCATTTCAAACATAAAAACAACAGTATCATATGCACATAAAACAACTTATAGAAAATATACAAACAGAAGATATGATAATTTATAATAAACAGAATGGAATTTATACCATAACTCCAACAGACCTCTGTGGGTGTCCCGTGGTATCTGGAAATAGGCAGCAGATCCTTTAGGTTCTGCAGGGGCTGAGGCTGCTGCCATCTGGGTAACCACTTGTAAAGGTAACATGCTAATAAACACCAGGAGCCAGAGTTTTCCAGCAGCACATTGCATTTGTTTTCTCTTCAGTCTGTATGTTTTTCTTCACTAATAACTTTACATTTCTGCCTCCAGATTAGTCTGTAGTGTCTGCAGTTACTTCATTCTTAAAGAAAAGGTGTTTTTTGCTCCTAGTGTCACTACTGATTAGACCTCACTGTTGCATTATACCAGACAGAATTCTGTGCCGACTTCCCTTCCCTAGAGTTCATGTTTTCCACCCTCCATTAGTTCAGTGTGACTGCTCCAGGCTGCTGTGCTGTCAATTATTCACACTGTTTTTGTCTCAGTAGCCTGATGCTCTGGCACTGGGCATGCAAGGAGACAACCTCTTTTCAGCCTCTGGCAGGCACCTGACCTTGTCTGTCTGCTCACAGTCTTAGGTCAACCAAGAGCTCATTTCTTACTTTGTTAACACTTGGAGTGCCCTGAGAACTATTTTTTTTCCCCTCACATTTAGTTCACAACTTTTTCAGTTAATGTGATCAGTGAGTTTATAAAGGATGAATTAGGCCCTGGCCTGGCTGAGTACACTGCCGTCTCTGAAAGCAACTGACAAATTTTTTTATAAACAAATCTGATTTATTAGTTTTTATCTTATGTATGACTCAAGTATAAGTAGATCTTTGCAAAATCTCACTTAGTTGAAAATGAGCCCATCTCTTAGCAAAGTGTAGACTTGACCACAGGTGGCAAAAGTGCAGGCTCTATACTTAAGTAGAAGTACAGATACTTGTGTTAAAAAATACTCTGATAAAAGTTGAAGTACCAATTAAACTTCTTAGTCAAGTAAACGTGAAAAAAGTACAGGCTCTGAAATCTACTCAAAGTAAGAAAGGAAAAAGTAGCTCTTTCTACCAGCTATGTTTGTGCAAAGCTAACTGAACCTTGTGCTATATTAATATAATAAAATTATATTAGTACATGGGAATACAAGCTTTATTTCAGTCTAAGTTCTCATTCTAATGAATGTACTTGTAGGTTTAAATTCAAACTCATTTCTGCCACGCTTGCTGTAGCCTAACACTGACCATGAACACCACAGCTGCTGCGCACCAGTCCAACAGTTCACTGCAGGGTCACCACAGGACAGCAAACCAACCCGGTCATCCTGCACTAAACTGCAGTGTTTTCAGGCAACCTTTGAATAACTTAGTGTACCTTAGTTTGCTTTGCAGGGCATTTCACAATATGAAGATACACAACTTCATATCATAAATGTAAGCTTTAAATTTCCAGTTTATCAGATATCACTGAGCAGATATCGAACCTCTCTCCTCCCTCTCCTGTCCTCTTCCATCTCTCTCACTCTTTGCTCTCCCTGGAAATACAGCAGCTGTAGCTTTAGCGAGCAGACACACTGTGACAAACTGATATTTACTGATATTTGTTAAGCTGTTAGAAATGTTGCATTTGAAATTATCTGCCACAACACATTATTCCCTTTGTGGGCGCTCTGTTGAGGACTGTGACCACAACTTATGGACACCTGCGCCCACTGTATCCTCTAAGTACAGCACTATAAATGATGCATAAATATATGGCTGTGACTCTTTCACCTCTTTGTATGTGATAAACCCCAGGGATGAATATACCAATGGGATTGTCTATTATGTGTTATTGTTCCCTCCATTTAGACTCAGATCGTTTTGATGTTGTCAGAAAAATACATACTCAATTACAGATACCTCAAAATTCTCCTGAAGTAACAAAGTATTATAACAAAATATTTGCACTTTTTTACTTCCCACCTCTGGACTTGACGTATGTGAGTTTCCCGCAGGCAGTGTAGGGATATGAACAAAGTAATAAGTATCAGGACTGCCACATCTCACAGACAGTCAGGATTTGATAAAGGGTCACTTCAGGTGGTCTTTCAGGTGTTTCAAACATCAGACACCCTCGCTCAGGCGACCCAGCTGAGGCTGATCAAGCCTTAGCCTGAGCCCTAGCAGCAACTGTCAGTCAAAGCAACCGTACCCCTAACTGTCTGTCTCTGCCTCTGTGCTGTGGGAGGAAGTTGGAGGAAACTGATGCAGGCAGAGTTATAACAGAATCTATGCTAACTGTATATTAATGTAGATCATCCATTGTGCTGTCTTATTACTTTATTTCTTTTTCTGCATTTATTGTAGTGTATGTTTTCTTGTATTTAAATCTGTCTTGCACTTTTTGTTCTGTGTAGCACCCCCGGTCCCTGGAGGAACACTGTTTCGTTTCAATATGTACTTTTACAAGTCAACTCAGCTCAGCTCGACATGTCAGCTCCTCAGAGACAGTACCTCCTCCTAACCTATAATCAAAAATAATTCAATTTGTGGCAGATACTTCACAAATTTAAGTTTGGCCAATCTTCACAAAGGCAGTGTTTCAGGTGTCTGAGAGAGAAAAGATCTGGACTGCGGTATGAGGTCTCGTGCTGGCCCAAAGCGCATGGAAAACAGAGTTGTTGTTTTTAGTCCACACAAAGGTAATCTTTGCTCACTAGGTTGTCCACTTCCTAAGAATGAAAATCAAGTACACGTGAGAAGCACTAGCACACATCACAGAGTATAGCGCAGTCATCATTACACTGTATCTGTGCCACACAGGAGGTCACACTGGGGCTGGCTGCTCTGAGGAATGCTTCTTTGTAACCACAGAGGTGTTATCACTGAAGTTTTTTGTGTCTTGTGTCAGCATAATATGATGCTGCTTTCCATTTCCATTTTCTTGGCCACACCAGAGGAAGTCTTGTTTGTGGATTTGCACAAGAACAGCTTGGCTCATCTATTAAAGTCATATCTGGCCTTTAAAGTGCTAAAAATGGTGGTGGGCATAGCTGTTGTGTCTGAACACAAAATCTTGTTGTCCTGTTTATGTCTCAACCTCTAATTTCAAACACCTCTTTAACAGTTTGTGCAGTGTAGTGTGATGAGTCACCCTGAGAGTTTGCATTATTTTGCTGGTATTCTGTCCCCAACATGAATCAAACAGTTAGGCCCACAAATAAACTGCATCAACTGTTCAGCTTTTACAACCATTTTTATACACAGGCCTCCATCTTCAGAGGATCTAAGGTAATTGGACAAACAAATATAACTTTAAATATAAGCATTGTTTTTAATACTGTAATGAAAATCCTTTACAGTTAATGACTGCCTGTAGTCTAGAATCCATCTTCTCCCTTGATTAATAACTGAAAAAGTATACTCTGGGTTGAGATCAGGTGGCAGACTTGGCCATTAAAGAATATCTCATTTCTTTGCATTGAGGAACTCTTGGGTTGCTTTTGTAGTATGCTTTGGGCCATTATCCACTTGCACTGTCCAATCAGTTTTGCAGCATTTAGCTGAATGTGAGCAGAGAGCACAGCCCTGAATTCATCCTGCTACTTCTATCAGCAGTCACACTACTGACCTGCTGCCACTGGCAGCCATACATCCATGTTGTAGCATTGCCTCTGCCATGTTTGACAGATAACATATATTTCAGACCTGTTCCTTTCCTTCCCGATGCTCTTCTCTTCCATCAGTCTCCTCAAAATTGAACTTGGAGCTAAACCAGAACAGTACTTGTTCTCTAGTGTTAGTTTCTGTCTGCATACATGATTCCTTGATTGTCCTGCAAATAGTAACAAAAACTTATCTCTCTCAAAGAAGTGAAGCCTGAGGAGCTCTGGCCTATAAAATCCACATTGGATGCACAGGAATTAGACTTATGAGAAGTGAGACTGTGGGAGCACATGAGTAGTCGTGTGCCACCACTGCTATTCAAAAATAGCTAATTCATAACTAGCTCATGGCATAGAGTGGATTGGAAAATGTTAGAATGAAATAAAGTCATACTTTTGAAAAAAAAGAGCAGTTTCTGAAACAAAGGTTAAAACTTAAATATACTGCAAATGAATGACTTGGATTCATTGTATTGTCTCTATTGAGGTTTATAAAGCTATTTATCTAAACAACATATAATCTGGTGATCCAAACATTTTCACTAGTAAGAATGAAATGCAGTTGTTGGTGGAAGCTTGTTTCAACACTGCAGCTGCTGCTGGCAGATTCACCGTGGTTCTAGTCATTAAACAGCTTCAGGAGCCTTGTAATCTACCACGTGGGGCCAGCTGACTGTGTGATCATGGGGCTGTTAGCTTTGGCTACGTTTATGCTCCACCAATTAAAAATGGAATAACTAAGACATTAACAAACTTTGTACAAGCTCCTGTGATATAGTCCTGCTGGACAGTTTAAAGTTTTAAAAGTGGAGCCTCTATAAGAACTAGTCCATTTAAGATTTCTAGCTCTAAGTATGGGGCTGTATATCAAGTAGCAATTTGTATTATAGTTTATTTTTTTATTAAAAATAAAGTTTTTATCATAACTGAAGTATCATATTACAGTTGGGCCGTCTTAATTCTTGGAGGAGGTCGTCTTTGGGTTGGCATTAGGAATGTGACTTTCATGCTTACAGTACTGTGCAAAGGTCCTTGATTTCTCTATATTTTACTAGGAAAATAGGAAATCAGTGCAGTGATTTATTGAAACGTGTGCAAACATACATGGAGATACCATATAAGGCAAAAATAGAGTTTGTATACATTTCTGCTAAACTTCAATGTCTACATTTGGAATGGCCACCTTTATTCTTCAAGAAAGCCTGAAACTCTGTGGCAAGCGTTCTAATTTCAGTAAGTACTCTTCAGGAACAGCTCTCCAGAGTTCTTGAAGGACATTCAAAGCTCTTCTTTGGATGTTGGCCTTTTGTTCTCATTCTCCGTCAAGTTTGCCACACTTCTTCATTAATGTTGAGGTCTGGGTTCTGGGAAAGGCCACTCCATGACTGACAGCTTCTCAACAGACACCCTTCCACTGAGATATCTGACGAGGCTTCAGCAAACAGTAGATGGATCAACTTAAGGGCCAGATGCATCTCTCAAGTCCTGTCAGGTCTTTGCAGGATTTCTTTCCAACAAATGTCAAATACTGACAGATATCTGCTGTAAATAGGGGTGGCTGTAGCTCAGGAGGTAGAACAGGTCACCTACTAATCAGATGGTTGGTGGTTCAATTTCTGGCTACTCCGGTCTGCGTGCCAAAGGATCCTTGGCTTCTTCTTTTGTCCATTTTCCTCACAATACACATCATGTGGAGATATGCCAAAATTTTGGCTAATAGCTTTTTGTGAATCACATTGTTGGTGCAAACATATTATTTTAAGCCTGTTTAACTGTGTTATCACTGGCAATTCTTCTATATTAAGGAAATGTAAGCAAATGATGTGTTTTTGCGACAGGTTGCCAGTAACAAAGTGTCTAAAGATATCATTTTAAGTTGACTGCTAAGCTGTCTGTTGTGTAGCTAACACACAACACTTGAGTTAAGTGCCTTTTGTGCTTGAATTGATTTATCTGCCACTAATTAAACAAATTGAATTAAATTATTTTAATTAATGGCAGATTTTTTCACATCATTTAAAGACAAAAATAGAATCATCAGTTATTTACTAGTGAAAATATAAGAGAGTACATTAGTACTTTGGAGGCTTTTATAATGTCTGAATTGTCATGGATTTCATAGAAAACAATGTTCCACTTTTCTCAGATAGCTGTTGACAGCCCAGCTTTGCAGGACTGGACTTTGTCATAGGCCATTTTTTCCAATTCTAACATAAATTTTCCACCAGGTTGAGTGTTTGTTGGCCATGTTATGACGTTGCTATGTTTCCTGAAGGAAAGTTTTAACGCTCTGTGGCAAAAAGCATTTTTCTTGCAGAGTGACTCCATCATCATCAAACCTACTTTGAGCAGTGAGGTTTGTGACGGGTGAGGCACTGACTTGTCAGGAGTCGGATGTTCACATATGTGAACCCGAAACCGAAGCTGTAATTGTAATTATGCTAATGATTAATTACTTATTATTAATGCTTTAATCAACTCCGTACTGTTCAACAATGATGGCAAGAAAAACAAAATATTCAATGTAATTTTTTTCGGGGGGGGGGGGGGGTCTCTCTTTTTAAATAAATAAAAAAAAAACATGTATTATATTAACTTTATTTGAAGATGAAGTCCATGCGCCTATCCTTCTCCCTATGTGGCAGCACTGTTGCAGCACTGCCCTCTATCGGTGCGGCACGGTACTTTCTGCCTCACCCTGCTTATTTTCACCGTGCACTTGTGACCGATCACAAAGAATAAACATGTCACACACATTCATTCAGTATATTGGACAGACTGTGGAACATCAGCATGTATAGCACATGTGTAATCAAACACGTATATTTGTGATATAGAGAGACAGCAATGGGCATGCGCCAACCGCCTGCTCCATTTGTTATATGTGACACAGCGCCACCAGAGGTGAGCCACAGCACTGCACTGGCTGACCCCGCATTTCTTCCATGTGTTTGAACAGGCAATTCGTAAATTCCGCGATTTTGACCATTAAAAGTGTGGAAATAACTCAGAAAGCAGTTTTATAGAACAGTCAAGTGGTCAAATGTATTTTCTCTCATCATTGTTGGTATTTTACTTGTCGTGATGACGGGGGGGCACCTGCCTCCCCTGACTGCACGTCACTGACTTTGAGTGTATACCTGTGAATTTCCTGTTGAAGAACTGTCCTTTCTCCTGGTCCTTTACCTGACGTGCAAGCCCATATCATGAATGAGTGAGAAAGCCTGCTTGGTATCTTCAGGCAGTCATCTTTATATGTTTCACTGTAACAGCTCCAGACGAAGGTTCCAACATCATGTTGTTGATCAGTGCAGATTCATCACTGGCTGAACATCATCCAGCAGCCCATCATTCACAGTACACGAGTGCTACTCTTTATCTGGCTGTGACCTGGTTTGTGTCTGTTCAGGTGTTTCCTTTGGCTTCTCTGCATGTAAATCCCATTTCATTCAGCCCATTTGTTACAGGTCTGTCACAGACACTGACTTGTGTTTCTGCCCATTTGTTTTTCATTGTGTTTGTTGTGAATTTCTATTTTCATACTGCTTAGACCATTCTGTCCAGGCACTTTGACGCCTTCCATCTACCTGCGTGATTTCCCTTTATAACATTCCCATTTTGTTTGCACTTAGTGCGGATTTCACAAACAGCTTACTGGGAACAACCACCATCACTTGCCACAGTCTGTGTTGGATTTTCTTGTTGCATATTGCTTCATTTGACAGCGCTCTCGCTGGGGCCCTGCTTCCCTTCAGTCAGCCAGGTACAACAGCTTGTTCTGATTCACAAACATCCTGTTTTAACTGCAGACTGTAGCTCTCCATGGAGCTGTAGCCATTATTTAATGGGATGAACTCTTTTCCTCCCAAAATGGGCATCATGTTTTTGATAGAAGGGGTGCAGAGAGAATCTGACAGCATCATCTGCAAATCCCTCAGCCAGCTGCTTATACACACATGGAAATTTTTGCTGTGGTTTCTCTGTCTTCTAGTAGTCATCATGCTACCATCAAGCAAATGGATCTGTTATAAATCATTGGCCAACCATAAATCAGTTTCTGATTTATGGTTGGCCATACAACATATCAAAGCAATCTCCCTTCTTTCCTCTCAAACAGCATTCTGTCATAAAGCTTCTTTCATGCCTGCTGGCATCCATCTTTAAATCACTGCCAGCTTGTGGCCACAGTTGGCTATTGTCTCTAGAAGCAGGATGACCTCCATTTGATTATGGAAATGCTAAAATCTGTATGGGGTGGGCATGGAGAGACCAGCAGCTGGAACCTCTAGCCTGATGGGAGACTAGTGTCAGTGTGATAAGAACTACTTAAAATGGCAGAAAGCATGTTTGAGAAAAAATGATCTAAGGTGAACTTTTGTGTTTGAGTCTGGCCCGTACTCCATCAGTAACATGGAGGGGAAGGTGTATGACCTATCCTGCAGCCAGACTTCAGGGGGCGATAGAGATGTTATAGCTTCACAGGTCACCCAGGTCATGTTTTTTAGAGTCACTTCTCACTGCCTGACACTGTGGAGCCTGACTGTATTTGCTGTAGAATACCAGCTTTGGCAGGTCCACCACTGGCACCCTGTGCTTTTCACAGATCAGAGCAGGCTCACCTTGAGTGGCAGACATGAAAGGGTCTGGAGAAGCCGTGGAGAACGTTATGCTGCCTGTAACACCGTTCAGCATGACCGGTGTTGGTAGTGGGTCAGTAATGGTGTGGGGTGGCACATCCATGGAGGGATGCACTGACAGGTCTGCACCTCAGACTGTCCAGGAGCTCATTTATGCCACCCGTCATCATTAGGATGCCTCAACGTTGTCAGGCATGCATACAAACCCATGGGGGCCACACAAACTACTGTGTACCTTTTTGAGTTGCTGCAGTGAAATTTCGGTCAAATAGGCTAGCCTGCCACATCATTTTTTCACTTTGATTTTTGGTGTATCTTTGTATTCGGTCCTCTGTAGGTTGATAAGTTTCATACCATCTTTTTCTGCCTGATACATTACCCAGTTGATATCAGTATAGATATCCAGCATGATTCATTTTCTCACTGAGATCTGCTCTGGTTTCAAAGTGTTCCTTCGAAGTGTATACACACTTTTACTCTTTTCTATACACTTTATCAGAACGTGGGGGCCTTTCACAAATCCAATGATTTATGGCCCACAACTTTAAGATATATGAATGAGTTTATTTACAGGCCTCCATATGCAAATCTAACAGGACTGCATTAAATCAAGATGTTATCAGATGATACCAGGGTCAGAGGTGAATAGCTAATGAACGGTTGAGGTCAGAGGAACATAAAATGTGAGTTATGTCTCAGGTGAATAGAAAGCAAAGTTAAGCAAACGTCTATATGATTAAAGCACAGTTAATTCTACTTCTGAATAATTCAGATTTTTTTCACTATATTACCAAAGACCAAAAGCATCAACTTTTATCATAAGGCAGATTAAGTTGTTGAAGTCATAGGCTGGCTTTGGTCACAGCCACCTCTCTGTGGTGCACAGATGAGTAGCTACCACAATGGTCTCTGGAGCTTGAAAACAAGTGCATGTGATTATGCACATGAATAATAGAGGGTGATAACCACCTCCAGGGGACTACACCCACTGGGGTTAAATACCTGGGTCTCACCACCTCTTGGTTTGAGATCTGAAGAAGCCTTTGAGAGGTGAAACATCTTCAAGAAACACAGAGGTCCAGTCACCCTTGTTCAAGCTCCAGAGACTACTATGACTGGGATGACTTAGAACCTACCCAGATACCACAGGGGCCGTTCCTCTGGATGCAGCAGGTCTGCTGGCCTCAATTTCAGATGGTCTGGTCAGTGGATGGAGCAGGTGCAGACCAACCACAGCCTGAAGGAGCTGTTGTTGATGCTGAAGTTAATTTACACTCTAAATTTCTTTAACTATACTGGGCTTCAGAATCATTGACAGCACAGCACAGCGGTGCTCAGCACTGCTGCTGCAAGTAAGAAAGTCGTGGGCTGCGTTCCACTAGACGGCTGCATCCTTCTGTGTGGAGTTTGCATGCTTTCCCCGAGCTAACAGGGTTCTCTCTGGGTACTCTGGCTTCCTCCCACAGGTCAAAGTCATGCATGTTAGGTTCTTTGGTGATTTTTGAATGGGCTGTAGGTGTAAATGTGAGTGTGAATGGTTGTGTGTTAGCCCTGCGACAAACTGACCGGTCCAGGGCAGGCCTCTCACCCCATGGCAGCTGGGATAGGCTCCAGCCCCATGGGACCCTGAATTGGAAGACTGGTATTCAAAGATAAAAAGATTTTGTGCACATTGAGCAAAATTAAAAAAACTTCACTCCATTGAATAAAAGTAACTCTATAAAACCTCATGACCCAAAGCTTTCACACCACAGAAATGAACTCTCACCTTTTTTCCTATGAACACGGTTAATTCTGTTAAACATCACCATCTTCCTTCCAGCATGGCAAAAAAACAACCGCAAATAAAAGGTTTTCTGTTGTATAAGATAATAAACATTTGTAACATAATTCACATTTCAAAAGCTAATTCATAATTCGTATATGTTCAATGTGTATTAAGGGTCATAGGTTAATTTTCAAGGTTTAATTTACTGATTTTGAAAGTTTGGGCACCCCTGATAATTTTCATGATTTTCCTTTATAAATCACTGGTTGTTGGGATCAGCAATTTCAGTTAAATCTATCATATAGCAGATGAACACAGTGATATTTGAGAAGTGAAATGAAGTTTATAGGATTTACAGAAAGTGTGCAATAATTACTAAAACAAAATTAGGCCTTTAAGACAGATTTTTTTTCAGTTAAGCAAATGAAGTGCAAATAATGGGACATGGGAAATGTCTCCAGGAAGGGAGAAGGCAGTCCTCTAATATGTGTGTGTGTGTGTTTGTGAGATACACACAGATATAAAATGTTACTTATCACTCCTGTTTATTGGAAACTAGTGCCCCCTGCTGCTCACTGTACTGAACTGCAGCCCACAACACTGAAGCCTCTCAGGCTGCTCCAACCTGGACTAGTAAGCCAACAGAACTCACTTCTCATTACATTATATAAGAAAGTGATATTTGCAAACACATTATATACAGAGACAGAGCAGCAGACATTCAGAGTCAAAATCAATTCTTTTAATACATATTTCTGGGATGTACAATAGACAACAACTGAGCTGATCACAGAGCTGATCAGCTAATCAGGGTGCAATTAATGAAAATTCACTTCAGCCAGATGTATTTGTCTCCAACCTCTGCATTATATCCATGAGCATACTTCTTCCCAGGGATCTACGAGAACAAAAAAGAACCAGACACACACACACACACACACACACACACACAGAATTACCTTTAACAAAAGCAGATTTTTTAACCTTATCACCTGCAGAGAAGTTCTACGTTTTGATTACTAAAATATTCAACATAAGAATTTCTGTTAGAGTCATCTTGGCCTCATAAAGCTGCCTCTTGGACAGTGTTTCTTCAGTGGATTTTGTATACACCCAGGAATGCAAATGTCCTTCCACGGCTTTATTCTGTAAACTGTTGGAGATTATTCCACTGTGTGTCACCCTTCTCATTCTCTGCTCTAAGATCTGAGCTCACAACAAAATGTCAGGTCACAGCCTGCTGCAGCATTACGGAGCCTGTTTCTAGCAGCAGTGGGAGGCGAATACGTCACCAGTCAATAAAGAGAAAAGGTCAGACCCAAATGTTTTCCCACAAGACCGATGATACAAACAACCTCATAGAATATTCCACATCTGGCATTTGCCATCGAGTAACTACGAGCGGGTCAATAATTCAGCAGAAGGAAATGAGCTCCATCATGTTGACAGTGCTGTGCAGGAGAGAAATAAAAGTTCAGTAAAAACAGAACAGGGAGGAGTTAGACTAACACACATGCCCTCAATATGGTTACACAGGCTGTAATAAAATGCTCAACAACTAGGTCAACGCCACAAATGTAGCTGTGCTGCTGTACACATGTATGCTGTCCACCTGTAACGATGTGTCTGTCAGCCAATAAGAAGACAGTCCAGGAAGGGCAGGTGTGTGGCTGAGTCAGAAAATTGTTCATCAAATGTAAAATGCCTCAGGACTGTAATCTGCAAACACAGTGTGTGCATCTTTGAAGCCTTGGAGAACACACAATGCCTTCCCTTCTTGTTGCTTGGGTGGGCTGGTCAGGACTTCATGGCTGCACACAATGACTGATTTACTAGTGGACAATGCCCTCGCTCTTATTTTGAAGATTCCATTGCTGCTAACACCAAGCGCCAACCCTTCCTGTCTGCTGTTCCCTTACAGGTTACTGTTGTGGCAGTTCCAATGGTCTGGCCCACAGTCAGACTCCAACTAAACAGTGATGGTGATCCTTGTACTGTTCAGCAGCCTCAATGAACTACAGCGTAGTGGCTCCAGTTCTCCACCTGCTACCAATGTTTCACGCACAAATCCATGATTTATCAACACCGTCATACCCGAATGTATTTGTACTTTAAGAAGAAATAAGAAGTCCCTCTGATCATGTGTACAAACAAATGATAGCCTGGCTACATATAGATATGTGTGTGTGTGTGTGTGTGTGTGTGTGTGTGTGTGTGTGTGATAGACATGTTCATCTATGGGACAAAGACAGCAATTAGAAGAGGCGCCATCTCCCTCTCATAATAACTACAATAACCACACTGTGAGTCCCACACCGTTAAACTGCAGCTTACAGCTGTTTCCATGTTACCCATGAATGGGACGAGAATCTGTGGATGGCACCAACAGCTGGAAATGAAGGATGAACTTATTGGGCTGAAATTGTTCAATTTTACTTTAACATGGACTGGAAGAAAGGACCTAAAGAAAGGTGAGTGAAATCACAGCAATTCATTTTAAGTTTAATAATCTGTTTCTGTAACTTGACTCCAGAAGCAGAGGCGGTACTGTTCCTCGTCTGTTGTTGGGGGCAAATATTCGTGGGTTTTGCCAACAAAGCTGATTCTGGTGAAATGTAATATTGGAGCCCTGACTACAGGAAATACCCAAACACTCCTGAAAGAAACTATAAACTCTGCAACAATAATGCTTCTCACACATTATGACCCAGCAGAATCCCGTGCTGCTTCAATTTTGGACACTATGAAATACTGTCATCAAATGAGAATCAGACCAAACATGAAATCCCGTCACACACTCCCGTTCTGGTCCTTATTTCTGGTGCTGGAGGGTGGCCACAAAAGTCCTGTGAAATGTCAACCTGACCTTTGCCTCTTTAATTAAAAAAAGATTTTCACCACCAAATCTCAATTTAAGTGACCATTAAGAAATTCAGAGGCCTCACTGCAACTCAAACCACTCAGTGCTGTCCTGCAGCTACGCTGACATGTGAGCCATCCTCATACATACCGATTTATAGGCATAGTATATTTGATCATAGTCGTGGGCCCCGATGGTTATCTCTGGCAGGAACTTGGGTATGTGGGTCAGCACTGCCACCCTCTGTTTGTCTTCAACACTGTGAAATGCAGAAGAGGGTAAAAAATTACAACAGAACTCATATCTGCATTTCAAAGTGAAACTGTGTGTGTAACAGTTGAGAACTTACAGCATCCTCATGTGGTGGTAGCTGACATCATCCTGCTTCACCCACGGGCCCTTTGCAAACCTCAAATATTCAATGTCCTCTGCAACCTGTGGACAGCATTTATTTGTTTTTGTTTTGAGGTGAAAATGACAATGACTCACGCAGCTGGAATCTAGTACACTCACCCTTTCAACATCCTGAGCCTGGGTTGCATCATAAGCCAGCAGTTCTGATGTTTCACTTAAAAAGGAAAAGAACAAGGAAAGGGTTGGGGGGGGGGGGGTTACAAAGGGTTCATGCACAAAAAATTTTCACTTCATTTCCAACATTATGGTGAAATTTTATGCACCAATATGCAACGTTTCTGCTTCCAGTATTGGTGTCATTTTCCAGTAATAATTAATCTCTCAATTACAGTTTTTCCTCAATTGCCAGGACACATTTCTTGAAATCATCCCTCCATGTCTCTAATCTGTAAACACAAAACTCAATTTCAAACTACTTTCACGAAACCTCTGACTCTTCCTGCAAAACCAAACTATTGTCTCAAAACAGTTCAAACAGTGCTCAGCTGAGCTGGATGTGTCCTACCAGGGAGCTAAAACACAAGGACAGAGAAAAGACACACCTGAGGACATACACATTCCTGGAGCCTGGGTTTATAAATCAGTTTATTGATTAAACAGAAAGATATGCCAACAATTAGTTTCAGATTTGTTAAATATATTATATATACACTTTAAACCTTTACAACAACATAAGTGCATACAGTATCTCCTCCTGATTAATTTTTAGTTGCTGTGTTAAGTTGAGACAACTGTGCTTTCACTGAGTTTCACTTGTGCTACCTGTGCTTACCATTATGCAACCCAAGTGCATCACAGTGCAAAATGTGTTTTAGTGAGTCAAAATATGTTTGCACGTTGTGTCTAACAAGGTGAAAAGTGTTGAAGGTTCTGCCAAAAAGGTGACCATTTCAATAAACGGTTTCAGGGCACTGAGCGTTTGGTTCAGACAGCAGCGTTTAGTGTTTTGGCAATTGAGAAAAACTGTAATAAACCCCGAACACGACCTCTCACAGTCAACACATTCTGAACATCAGTCACTTCCTGCTGAAGCTATAGTACTAGAATACCAGCAAACTGACAACCAGTATCTCTAAACTCAAAAACCACGATTAATCCCAACTTTCTCTGATGAGACTTTTTGCTTTAGGCTTTCCTCCTCCTTTCCCCTCCAGGCTCCTGCAGGGCATTCAAACTGCCTGCATGTGTAGGGCTCCAGAAAGTCATATTACTGTTTGGGAGCACAAAAATAAGACCATCCACTATGGAGGGCATTGTTGTGCCCATACAAAAGTACAGCAGTCTGTTGTTTTTTGTGTTTTTTTAATCACGTGGACAAATTCATGCATTCTGCATATTAAGGGCAACTTAGTGCTAAAAGATGCTACAAACAGGACGATGACCATAGCAGCACTAAATCTAATCAGGTCTAAATAGCAAGCATAATGTTAACTTGCACACTTGATCCAACGGCAGAAAAATGTTTTATCCACAAGTGAAAATTAGAATCACCAATTAAGCTAAGATGTGACTGAGGGAGAGGACCTATGCAGACACAAACATGCAAACTCCACAGAGAGGCCCCGGACAGCTAACAAGTGCAGCACTTGTGAAAATTATAGTGGTGTGTGGAGTAAACACAGCACTACCAGCAGCTCTTAAAGAATGCAAAGCTCGATGGGAAAAGCTGCAAACAGCTCGTTGATGGAGGTGCACGTATGAATGTAGTTGTCTCTCGCTGTATGGTATGTAACCTGATACTGGAACAGACTGAGCCGCTGTGTGCTCTTTGTTTGTTCCTGTAAGGTTTGCTGGAACTACGACGCTCCCTTTCACTGCCTGAAACCACAACCCGCCCAACTGAAGTCCAAGCTCAGCTTTCAAAGCCATGAAAAATATCAATATTACTACTGTATCTTTCAATGGTTCATTCCTATGATCGCTTTTAAAGTGTGTGCACAGCATAATAAGCTTTCTAATGTCAAACGATTGCCCCCCCAAAAAGAGAATAAAATAAGAACTAAATCTGAAGTTTAATAATTGCAGTGCAGCTGAATCCAAGCTGCAGAGTCAGTTAATTTGTATTATTTAATACCATACATCTACTTTACTAATGCAAACCACAGGTTATGTGTCAGTTATGCAAGATTAACCAAGAGTATATCCCTGCAATTATAATTTTCCACTTATGAGTCTAAAATAGCCAGAATCCAAGCACAGTGTAATAAACATCTTCCTATAGATATAGATATACATTTATAGGATGTATGTGATCATGAATAAAGCTGTTCTGGTCCATCTGTGGACCTCTATGCATTAACTGTACATAAGGTGGACGGACTTCCTTTCCTTCCCTCTGATTTATCACCTGTTTCAGCAGATCTGACATAAACCACACTGACTGATATCATGAGGGATCTGCTGCTCTATTCTTCCGTGTTGAAGCTGTTCATCTTTATAGAAAAGGCGGGTCAGATATCTAATAAAATTTCTAACATTTGCCATTCATAACTTCTTACCTAATTTGGGGCAGAAAATCCTTCTTGTAGCAATCCTCAATATTCTTCAGATATGGCAGAGGCACATTCTGCAGGTAGGACTGAGAATAAACACATTTAACACAAACTATAGTGTGAGCTGGTTTTCATATTTTCTGTGGGGACAGGAAGCGTGCGCCTCTACCTTGCCGCTCTGCTTCAGCTTCTTCTGCACCTCCTCAGCTGGCAGGTCGACGTAGATGACGAGGTGTGGAGGCAGGAACTCACAGATGCTGATGTTTTTGATCTCATTGTAGTGCTGCACACCTGCAGAGCCACAGCATACACACATCATCACCACTGCTAACAAACAAATAATTACAGGTGTCAGTAGATGTTAATGGGGTGTTTATGAGCCTCAGCTCTTTGCTTTTGAATTGATAAGGTGAATAAAGTGACTGAGTAAGAACCAGGAATAAACGCTAAAATCATAATAAATATAAACCACTGAGAAAACTGTCTGACTGGCATTATTATGATAAGAACAATAGCTGAACGTTCCTTTATAACCATAGGGGGTTATGACTCATATTCCACTCAAATAAACATGCTTTTATGTTACATGCCATGGAAATGGCACTGAAAGCTGAGTTAATAGTGACTAATCAGATGAGCTATTACATATACATCCAGCAAACTCTCAGAGCTGTTTGAGCCATCCCAGAAGGCTGTTTGTAAGTCTGATGATGATGGTTTTTGCTGGGTGGTCATTAAATGAAAAAAATGAAAGTATATTATCTGTGATATTTTAGGCTGATCACAGAAAAATATTGAAGAAATGATGAAAGGCTCTTAGCGTATAGAAGGGGAAGTATATGATCAGTCTGCGTGCAATAACTGACCCCACAGTGCTTTGTGTTCAAGGTTACACTGATGATTGTAGCTTACTGCAGGAAACAGAAATCCTTCCAACCCCATAAGGAAAGTACAATTATTTTGCCATGCCTAAAAACAGCTTTGCTTCCAGTGACCCTGTTGGGTCAGTTTCAGACCCCCCAACATAATTTTTATTAATGGCAAAACTAAGTAACCCTCACAATCACTTCAAAACCCAGATTTTAAGTGTTGCAGCAGCCACAAATGTCATCAATGTAAAAACAAACTAAAATTGCCTCCCTTTCAAAGTCATGTGGTCAAAAGACTGAAACAGTGGTGCTTGTGTAGCTGCTCATTATAATCAGGGCTCGGACACCTTTTCCTGGATCAAATTCAAGCACTTTAAGCACTTTTAAGGTCCATTTTCAAGGATTTCCTGCACATTAAGGAGTCATTCACAACTATCAACATTTTCCAAAGTGTACAAAGCGTACTCTTTTTCAGACCCCCCCCCAAAATGTGTACAAAGAAAATGCTGATTTTTTTTCATGACTTTGATTTCTCCTGGTTCTTTGGTATTTTAATGTAACAGGAAGTTTTAAAAACACATCCTGGTGTTGAAAAATTCTGGAAATCTTGGTATCAAACATATTCTTTCCTATCGATGACAACACTGTACTGCACTGCATGTACACAAAATGTACATGCCGCCACACAGTACACAGGGTAGTGGAGCGATCTGTCATCTGAATAGCCGGTCTGGTGCCAAAAAGTGATTTATGGTATTTGACAAAAAATTATTGCTGGTGTTTATTTTGTTGTAAATGACTTGTTGACTTATAATCTGCCAAGCATATCTCAAGCATCATCTCTCATGAATGATATCAATTAATTTTTCCAAAAGCGACTAGCAACAAATTTAGCGACTTTTTCCGGTGTCATCGGGGACTTTTGGAGAGTTTTGGAGACATGCCGGTGTTGTGCCAAAAAGTGATTTCTAGTATTTGTCAAAAACAAAAAAAATATGAAAAAAATTCCTGTAGATTCATTTCTGGCCTAAAATCTATGAAAAGTGTCAAACATCTCTCTCATAAATGATGTTACATCATTAGAAACACTCCTGTTACAGGTAGAAGCTACAATCACCTCTTGGCAAAGTAACTTTCATATATTCTTTATTAATGAGGGTAAAAATTATCATTGACATTAAAAAAGTCTTTTTTCCAGAGAGATCTGCTGAGAGGGCTGCAGAAACTGTAACAAAGATAACATAACAGTTCTATAAAGAGTAGCCAAAAAGGACTGGCTTTATTATAATGTAGATACAATAACGCAGAGTCGTGAATATATTTCCATTTTACATATAAGCCCTTCATAAACCTGCGCCACACTCACAGCTTGCTCCTGTCTAATATCATCAGTATCTTTCTGTGAATCGATGACGGCCTATTTTAGAGAATTCAATGAGGCGTTTGAATTGATTTGCCAGATCGGAGGTCATCTCACTGCAGACCACACAACGGTGCAGTGGAGTACAAGTGAACGAGGGGACGCCTTCATGGATGCACGGGCAGGAAATTTTCATTTTAGACTTTCTGACTCATTTTATTTCTCTGTTTCATTAGTGAACTATTCAATCAGATAGTTCTTTTTTTATTTTAAAAAAATACAATTTCAAGCACTTTCAAGTACTATTATCCAAAATCCAAGCACTTTTCAAACCTTAAAAGGACAATATTAAAATTCAAGCATTTTCAAGGATTTCCAGCACCCGTACGAACCCTGTATAATGCACCACTGACAAATGTGCAAAAAAAAAAAAAAAATGCATGAATTGCTTCAAGGTTATCGGGTCCCAAAGTGTCAGAGATTGTCGGTAGATGCAGCTAATCCATCAGTGTGAGAAGCCTCTGATATCCTTACTGAGTAAGTACACCTCTGGCATAGTTTTAAAATGCATTCACAAGATTTTCAGTAAACTTGACCTCTGATCTTAAAGTCAAGGTCAATGATATTTGAATTTGTTTGAGATTTTTAGTTAATGCAATTTGAAAATCCTAGGTGGCATCTTCGTCGAGTTATCACGTTCACAAGATTTTCAGAAAACTTGACCTTTAAGCACCTTGAGGCGAGGGCCTTTGTGACTTGGTGCCATTTAAATAAAACTGAACTGAACTTTGACCTTGAAGTCAAGGTCACCAAGATTCAAACTTGTCCGAGATCTTTAGTAGATGCATCTCTAGCATCAATTTGAAAGTCCTTTGTTGCCTCGTTCGAGGTATCGTGTTCACAAAGTTGGATGTCCACGCTGCCCGCTGCCCACCGGGCAGGTTGACCACAATACCTCGCCAGCCTTTCAGACTGAGGGGTGATTAAAAAAAAAAAATCATACTAAAACAGAAGCAAAATGCTGCTGATTGTTTTTTTTTTAATTGCCTCCCTCTCTGTTGTTAGTGACACAGCAGTACTTACACTCCTTCCTGATGTAGCCCTGTTTGAACATGGCCTCCAGGAAGACCACGTCACTGAAGGGGGAACGCTCCAGGATCACTCCTTGGCCTAAAAAACAAACGGTCAGGATGAAGATCATTGACACATATATACATCACCCATACAGCACGCCGGAGTCGGTGATACCTGTGGTGAGCAGGTGTTCGATGGCATCGGAGTACTGCAGCAGCCTCATGTTGTACATCCATAGCTGCAGCCTATAGCTGTTTCCGTCTGCAGCTTTGGGATCTGTGTAGAACTTTTCCAGGCTGCACATCCCATTAAAGTCAACAGGGAGTGGCTCCTTCTCCCCGGTCATCTTGTCCAAGTAGAAAGTGTCAGGCTCAGGCATGTACAGCATCCCTGTACATAAACAACAAGTAGCTGTTGTCCACAACATAAACTCTAACCACAATTTACTCAGCTCAGGCTAAAGCTGACTCGCTCTAATACTATTAGCAGAGTCTGCTAAAAGTGAGAATCCCTCACTGTGAAAGAATCCCTGTGGTCAGATAATTACCCAGTTTGTCAGCCAGTTTCTGGGCCAGCGCTCCTTTCCCTGAGGCCAAGTTGCCATCCACAGAGATGATTTTGCTATACTGCTTTAACCGTGGTGTCGTCCTCTCCCCCAGAGCGTAGGCCCACCAGCCATACCGCAGGCTTCTCACTGAGCCCGTATGAACACTGGCCTGGATCATTTGGAAGGGGAAAAAAACCTCTAAGTGATCATGTGGGGTGAATGTTTTTGTGTCTCAAACTGCACGTTAATAACCATGTTTGTTACTGTGAGTGTATCCAAAACCATCCATTCATTTTCTTAGATATGTTATTATGTTATATGTTATTATTGTTATATGAATAACAATAATAAAGTTCTTTCTATAAATCTGATTTTCCTGTGAACCAGTGGGTGCTGTATATGTGTTTAGACATTTTTTTTTAAACGAGAACAGTATCACATGTCAAACCCAATGTAGCATAAAGCAATACTGGACAAGGTGCACTACCACATCATCATCATCATCACCATCATCATCATCATCATCATCTGTCAGGAATTTTATATGTTCTTTTGTCTTTGTTGTATCTTTGTTTATTTCTGATTATATTCTGCTTGTGTGTCTATAATGTAAAAGTGCTACAGGAACTTTAATGTCCCTGACGGAACCCTCCCAAAGCACTCCTCTTCCCCATATGACACATGTTCATATGGCTGTTTGGGTTCATATGGATCCTGACTCTGAAAGCCGGACTGGGCATTTTAACAATCCATTCAGTTTAGTTCTGTTATTCTGTGTTTATTCCACCAGGTGTCAGCAAACCATTAGCTGCTAGTTGAAGAATAAACATGGCATGGAGTGAGCAGTCTGAAGGGATTTTGTGACCAATAGCTTCCAACAGTTTTTCACTTAAACTACACAAACTGGTCAGGAGTCTGACATGGCTGAGGAGCTGAGCTGCCTTCCCTGTCTGCTCCTCTCCCTCATGTTATGTTTTGGTGTAACGCTTGGGAAGTTATTTAATGTTAACATAACCTTTAGTCATCATCTCAGTGAATATTTCCCTTCACTTGTCAGCACCGCTGAGCGAGGAGCAGTACTGGCAGCGAAAGCAGGGGGAAGAGAAATCAGTGTGAACATGAGCTGCAGCACGTTGGAGGAAAGAAATATGTGCAAATAAATGAGGTGAATGTCGTCATTCTTTTATTAATAACCATTACAGACTAACTAATTCTGTAAATCAGGGGTGTCCAAACTTTTTGGACAGAGGGCCACACATGGAAAAATATACAAAAGGCCGGGCCACTTAGTTCAGGACAAATTTTATATATCACAAGTTATTAAACCAAACACATGTGAATAATCATTGACATTGCCTGGATCACAGTTTTTTATTAATGATTTTTCAATTTTTCATTTATTCTGCTGCTTTACAGGTCTTTTCACTGTTGGCAGCCTCACATTGCTTCTTACGCGGGATCATGATTCCCTCTTCACACCCCTGTATAAAAATGGGGAAATATAAGGGGGAAAGAGGAAGGGTATATGTGAGCTTGTTATGCAAATATGTATGTGGGCTTGTTAACAGATTTATGTTTGTTGCAAAATGTTATCAACTTAAATTGACTGAATTTATAAATTAATTACTTATTTACACATGATTATATAATAATGTGTATTTTTACCTCACCTAAAATGGGAACAGTGCTGCACTCAGTGGGAGCAGTGATGCTGTGCTTTGGCCTGAAGGATGGCTGGCAGATCAGGAGTAAGTTTGGTGGTTGAGATGCGGAGGACATCACAGAGATGGCTGTCAGTCATTTTGGTTCTCAGTCTGCTTTTGTTCAGAGTTAATAATGAAAATGTTTGCTCACATATGTATGTGGAGCCAAACAGACTCATTCTTTTTGCATGGCGTCTCATCAGAGGAAACTTGTCCTTTTCCACGCTCCGATAGAAGTCAGGTAGGGACAAAAGCTGGTGTTGATTTCTCAGAGAATCATCACACTGCATATCAATAAGTTCTAATTGCAGACTCTCTTCCACTTCCTCTGCATCCACCAGGAAGGGAGTCGAGAACAGTTTGATTTGTTTTTCAATATTAGAGAAATCTTGAAAGCGCTGACTGAATTCTGTCAGAGATGTGATAACAGACAAATATTTCCCTTTCTTAAGAGAAAGATTGGCCTTTGGAAAAGCACTCTTGATTTCGGACAGCGTAGGGAAGTGCGCAAAATTAAAGTTGCGTAACTGTGCCTCAAAGAGACGGAGTTTCACGCAGAATGCCTTCATCTGCATATAAAGTTGTGGTACAAGCTGGTCTTTGCCTTGTAGGCTCTTGTTAAGTGAGTTAAGATGATCGGTAAGATCAACTAAAAATGCTAGGTCGGCCAACCATAAAGGATCACTCAGCTCATGAAGCGGGCGGTCCTTTTCTTTCAAAAACTGGTCAATTTCCGACCTCAGGGCATAAAACTGCTGCAGCACGGAGCCGCGACTTAGCCAGCGCACATCACAATGGTACAGCAGGTCTCCGTATTCAGCATCGATGTCTGATAGGAACGCTTGAAATTCTCTGTGGTACAGCCCTCGTGCTCGAATTATGTTTACCGTTTTCACAACAGTGTTCATCACATCGCCGAGCTGGACTGTCTTGGAGCAGAGGGCTTCTTGGTGAATGATACAATGCATTTTCACAGCCTCACCTCCACTCTCTTTAACCTTGGCACACACCATAGAGGCCATTCCTTTGCGCTCTCCGGTCATAGCTGGGGCTCCATCCGTTGTAACTCCACACAACTTGTCCCATTTAAGTCCCATGTTGTCAACTGCATCTGATACCGCTTCAAAAATGTCCTTACCCGTCGTTGTGCCCTTTAGACTTCTAAGATCAAGCAGCTCCTCCGTGATGCAAAAATTATCATCAACTCCCGGCAAAAAAATTAACAGCTGTGCGGTGTCTGTGGCATCTGTGCTCTCATCACATGCTATCGAGTAAAAATCAAAAGCGCAAGCTTTATCTGACATTTGATGTTTTAAGTCAGCAGACAAGTCTTCTATTCGCCGCACAACTGTGTTTCTGGACATGCTCACGCTGCTGAATTCCTGCAATTTTTCCGGGCACATTATTCCTGCAACTTTAGTGAGGCACTGTTTTATGAAGTCTCCATCTGAGAAAGGTTTCCCGTGTTGTGCAATGAGTTGAGCTATCTCGTAGCTAGCCACTGTGGCATTTTCTTGTGCCTTATTAGCACGAAAAAAATACTGTTGCTGAGCTAACAGGCTGGCTGCCATTTGCTTAACTTTATGTTCTCGTTCGGCACCAGTGTAGGATGCATACGTCTGATGTTTGGTTTCATAGTGTCTTCGTAAATTATACTCTTTCATCACTGCCACAGTCTCAGTACAAATCAAGCAGACACACTTCCCTTTCACTTCTATAAAAAAGTATTCATTTGCCCACCGTGTCTGAAATCTTCTGCATTCACGCGCTACCTTACATTTCTTCATAGACGCCATTTTTTGTCTGCCCTGACATTTTTCTTCACTTATCTTGTTTTGTTGAGAAACTGCCTTGTTCAAGATAGTAGCTCCACCTAGTGTTAAAAAAAGTGCAGTGCAGTCAAGCAGAAATTTGACACTTGGGCCATATTGTATTATACTTATTTTAATTTGCTGCGGGCCAATTAAAAATGGACGGCGGGCCGCAGTTGGCCCGCGGGCCGTAGTTTGGACACCCCTGCTGTAAATGTATATTCTTGGACGTTTCTAATTGTTATAACTTTCTAAATTAGGACTGCTGTGTAAGTGGACCCTGAGCTGCACTTAAACACATAAAAGTTTCTTCATTTTGTTAACGCTGTATCAGATCTGTACTCAGTACTGGGAGACACACTGTGTAAGCTGGATTGGTGCATTTCTAGTAAACACCCAGTAAGAGTCCTTTATCAAACCTCCTGTTTAACAGAACAATGCAATCTACCCACCGCAACCGTTTACATATCCACAAGGGAATTACTAAGCACAGCTAGCAAGCTAAACGCTGGCTGTCTTTACGCAGCTTATTTCCACTTATTTTGCAAAACTTGTAAACTGTGAGACAGCATTCGCCTTCACTCTGAAAGTAGTGGATTTACAGCAGTAGCAGAGGGAGAAGAGTGAAGGAGGTGATTTATAGTGACTGATATCTGTGTCCTCTGTTCCTTCTGAACTTCACTGCGTTTTCATATCAGGATTATTTCGGGATTTATTTCCACTCACTTTGTTTTAGTGAGATAAACGAAGTTTCCAGTTATTTTTATTATTTTTGCTGCTCCCGCAACTAAATATACTTATCTATTCCAGCGAGGAAGAATAGAAAATAACATTATATGTAAACTGTCAACAATAACAAGGCACACAGTCTGACGGCTGTCGATGAAGGGCTGTGATGGTGGCGGCTAAGAAGCTAAGTTAGCTTGCCCTTGTGAATCAGAACCGCTGTTTGAGCCAGACAGGACGGAAAACTCTGACACTGCATGTCCTTACCTTATGGACGGTAGCGACTGTTTTAAATGCAGCTGCTCCCGAAGGTATGAGCAGCCGAATCGTCCTCAGGGCCATGATAACAACCCGTCCTGCAAAAGCCTCCGCACTGACCCGAAAATCTTCGCAGGCCGGTGACTTTATTATACGTCAGCAGACGCAAGGCATCTGGGTAGTTTTGTCGCACACAATGTGCGTTTGACTGGATTCGCAACGAAGCAAGAAACAAAAACACAGACTATATATATATATATATATATATATATATATATATATATATATATAAAAGAGAGAGAGTCCGTCCTGACGTACCGTATTGTGCAAAACTCTTGAGCCAATGTTCATTTCGATAGATACTTTATTGATCCCACAAGAGAAACTATTGTGTTACAGTAGCAAGAAAAAGAAAATACAATCTACAGTAACTAAACATCGAAGTGAGGGTACCAATGATGAATGCAAAATTTTACATATAGATACAAAAACAGATAAAATATAATAAAAAGACGTAAAGAGGCTGACATTTTACAAGAGATTAGTGCAAATTGCATTGATAAATATTATAATTTGTAATATATACACTATAAATCAGAATATGTACACAAAGAATCTGGAAGATAGCAGCAAGAGGGTATAATACAAAGTTTGTGTGTGGGATCTTGTGTCCTGACAGGTGTGTTAACAGTTATTACACAGTTTTATGGAGAACACTAGGAATGATTTCCTGAAGCATTCTTTATGGCACTGGGGTTGAATCAGTCCAAGGGAGAAGACCTCTGCTACCTCATACGTGGAGTGGAGTGGGTGAGATGGGTTGTCCATGATGGAGAGCGGTTTGTTCAATGACCTACTGTCCCTCACTGACTCAAACGCCTCCAAATTCTGCCCTATGATGGTTCCAGCCTTGCAAATCAGTTTGTTTTAAATTGTATCTGCCGCAAAAACACATAATTTGTTCCTTCCTTTTATTCATTTGTTCATTCCTTTTATCAGCTGCAACATTTATGGAGGCATTACATACAGCATCATGACATGTTATTAGTGGGCACTCCCCGACGCCACATAGTGGGCGCGGGAGACGTTCAACGGCCAAATGACGCAAAGTACGAGTAGCCTACTGGGCTGACAGCATCCAGGTGAGCCCGTGACGCTCCCGACCGTGACACGGCTCAACTCGCACCGGGTGCGAGGGCATGATTGCCACCGCTTGCGCCTTTATTAGATTCAATTGGCTTCTCTCAAAATGTAAAGGAGCCCACCCACCACTTTAATCATACTCTGGATCTTGTCCTGACATATGGCATAGAAACTGAAGACTTAACAGTATTCCCTGAAAGCCCCCTCCTGTCTGATCATTTCTTAGTAACATTTACATTTACTTTAATGGATTACACAGCAGTGGGGAATAAGTTTTATTACAGTAGAAGTCTTTCTGAAAGTGCTGTAACTAAGTTTAAGGATCTAATTCCTTCATTGTTATGCTCTTCAGTGCCAACACAGTGCAGAGCAGCTACCTAAACTCTGCTCCCAGTGAGGTCGATTATCTCGTCAATAGTTTTACATCCTCACTGCGTATAACTTTGGATACTGTGGCTCCTCTGAAAAGGAAAGCTTCAAATCAGAAGTGCCTGACTCCGTGGTATAATTCACAAACGCACAGCTTAAAGCAGATAACCCGAAAGCTGGAGAGGGAATGGCGTCTCACTAAATTAGAAGATGCTCATTTAGCCTGGAAAAAGAGTTTGTTGCTCTATAAAAAAGCCCTCCGTAAAGCTAGGACATCTTACTATTCATCATTAATTGAAGAAAATAAGAACAACCCCAGGTTTCTTTTCAGCACTGTAGCCAGGCTGACAAAGAGTCAGAGCTCTGTAGAGCCAAGTATTCCTTTCACGTTAACTAGCAGTGACTTCATGGATTTCTTTACAAATAAAATTTTAGACATTAGAGAAAAAATTATTCATAACCATCTCAAAGATTATTCTTCATGTTCGGCTGCTTTCAGCACTGCTGGTATTTGTTTAGACTCTTTTGCTCCAGTTGATCTTTCAGAGTTAACTTCAATAGTTACTTCCTCCAAACCAGCAACATGTTTGTTAGATCCCATTCCTACTAGACTGTTCAAAGAAGTCTTTCCAATTATTGATGCTTCAATCTTAAAAATGATCAATCAGTCTTTATTAGTTGGCTATGTACCACAGACCTTCAAGGTGGCTGTAATTAAACCTCTGCTTAAAAAGCCATCACTTGACCCAGCTGTCTTAGCTAATTATAGGCCAATCTCCAACCTTCCTTTTCTCTCAAAGATTCTTGAAAGAGTAGTTGTAAAACAGCTAACTGATCATCTGCAGAGGAACGGTTTATTTGAAGAGTTTCAGTCAGGTTTCAGAATTCATCACAGTACAGAAACAGCATTAGTGAAGGTTACAAATGATCTTCTTACAGCCTCTGACAGTGGACTCATCTCTGTTCTTGTCCTGTTGGACCTCAGTGCAGCTTTGATACTGTTGACCATAACATTTTATTACAGAGATTAGAGCATACTATAGGTATTAAAGGTACTGCACTGCAGTGGTTTGAATCATATTTATCTCATAGACTCCAATTTGTTCATGTAAGTGGGGAGTCTTCTTCACACACTAAGGTTAATTATGGGGGGTGTAGCTCAGTAGGTAGAGCAGGTCACCTACTGACCGGAAGGTCAGCGGTTCGAATCCTGGCTACTCCAGGCTACATGCCAATGTATCCTTGGGCAAGATACTTAACCCCAAGTTGCTCTCCGACCGTTCTGTCGGAGTATGAATGCGTGTGAATGTTAGTTAATTAAAAAAAAAAAAAAGCACTTAGCTTCATAAAAATGGAAGTGCTTGTATGAATGGGAGTGCATGGGTGAATGCACATGTTGTATAAGCGCTTTGAGTGCTCATACTGAGTAGAAAAGCGCTATATAAGAACTAGTCCATTTACCATTTATGGAGTTCCACAGGGTTCTGTGCTAGGACCAATTTTATTTACATTATACATGCTTCCCTTAGGCAGTATTATTAGATAGCACTGCATCAATTTTCATTGTTATGCAGATGATACTCAGCTTTACCTATCAATGAAGCCAGATGACGCACATCAATTAGTTAAACTGCAGGAATGTCTTAAAGACATTAAGGCCTGGATGACCTCTAATTTCCTGCTTCTAAATTCAGATAAAACTGAAATTCTTGTTCTCGGCCCCACAAATCTTAGAAACATGGTGTCTAACCAGATACTTACTCTGGATGGGATTACTTTGGCCTCCAGTAACACTGTGAGAAATCTTGGAGTCATTTTTGACCAGGATATGTCCTTCAATGCACATATTAAACAAATATGTAGGACCGCTTTTTTGCATTTGCGCAATATTTCAAAAATTAGAAACATCCTTTCTCAGAGTGATGCTGAAAAGCTAATTCGTGCATTTATTACTTCTAGGGTGGACTATTGTAATTCATTATTATCAGGCTGTCCTAAAAGCTCCCTGAAAAGCCTTCAGCTGATCCAAAATGCTGCAGCTAGAGTACTGACAGGGACTAGAAAGAGAGAGCAGATTTCTCCCATATTGGCTTCTCTTCATTGGCTCCCTGTTAAATCTAGAATAGAATTTATTGATTATTTCCATGTACTAACACAAACAAACATAAAAAGTAAAATCCAACAACAACATTAACCTTACCCCGGCTCAAAAAAAAATAGTTTTTTAAAATTTATTTATTTTTAAAATCACATTATATAAAGCTCCGTGAAAAAATAGCTGAAATATCAAAACCAATATACAACATAAAAGGGTCCCAAATATTATAAAACATGTTTTGTCTATTGTGCAGTTTACTTGTTAGAAAGTCCAATGACACATATTCAAGGACAATCTGTTCCCATTGGGTTCTGGATGGGATCTTTTCTGTTATCCAGTTCAGAAGGATACATTTCCTGGCACAGAATGTAAGCATCCTATATAGTTGTTTCCCACAGTTCTCCTTAAGGCTGTTATTCATCACTCCCAGTAACTTAGGGCTAAGCTGAGAGAGGTCTGGGTTAAATCGATGATGTAGATAGGGGGATATATGAGCCCGATGCAGAATTTTGAGTTGAATAGCTTTAACCCTATTGCAAACACTCAAATATTTGGCATTTTCCCAGGCTTCACTCCAAGCCTCGTCACTAATCTCCATAGCTAGTTTTTTTCCCCATGTCTCCTTTAAGAAAGTCAGTTTTAAGATTAGGCTTAACTTTCCTTTTTGATCAAGCTTATAGTTAGGCCTGGATCAGGTGACCCTGAACCCTCCCTTAGTTATGCTGCTATAGGCCTAGGCTGCTGGGGGGTTCCCATAATGCACTGTTTCTTAGCATTCACTTTATTTGTTTATACTTCTCTGCATCTAATCAATTATTATTAATCTCTGTCTCTCTTCCCCAGCATGTCTTTTTGTCCTGTCTCTCTCCCCTCAGCCCCAACAGGGCCAACCCGATGACTGCCCCTCCCCGAGCGGGGAGTTTTTCCTTCCCACTGTCACCAAGTGCTGCTCATAGGGGGTCGTGTTGACTTGTGTTTTCTCTGTATTATTGTAGGGTCTCTACCTTACACTACAAGGCGACTGTTGTGATGTGGCGCTATACAGTACAAATGCGATGGTTGTCTGCAGACAGAGACATGGAGGGATGGTTTCAAGAAATGTGTCTTGGCAATTGAGAAAAACTGTAAACTATAATTCATGAGTGTTCCAGTGGAATCTGTGATTGGTTTTATTTATTTATTTTGTACCAAACATATTTGATTTACAAGAATATCCTATAGAGAACCCATAGAGCTCTTCTATAGGCTATTCTTGTTCTTTTTTTTTTTTTGTTTGTTTTTTTTAACCCCCCCCCACACACACACACACACACACAAACGTATACATTGTGTGTGTCATGAAACACACTCAATGAGGGCAAGAAGACGCAACATCAACAACCACCCTCCCCAAAATCTAGAGACAAACGGGGAAAGACCCAGGGGACCTGAGCCACCCGCAGCCCACAAGGAGCACAGAAGACCTGCGGCCACAGATCCCGATGATAACCGTGCGCACACCCCAGAGGAGGAAGGAGAGAGACCCTATATGGAGCTCACAGCCAAAAGGCAGGAGCACCAGAGACAATGAGTAGCCTGCCCCCACATAGGTTGGCCCCCCCCAGCACACACCTAGAGTGTGGCCCCAGAGCCCTGGGCACCCAAGAACCTTCTGACAACTGGAAGCCCCCCCACCCCCACACCGAATAGGCCCGAGCAACAACCCCCAAGAGAGTGGGCCAACAGCCATGCCAAGCGGCCAGACACCCCGGGACCCACAGGCACCCCGACCCCAGGGGAGGCAGCAACAATCAGTGGTATGGGTAATCCCACCCATACCATGTCCTGCAAGGCACCCACACATCCATCGTTTGCAGTTTGTTGTGTAGTGAAATGTCCTTTTGCTGTGTTACTTTACAAGCTACTGGCTTGTATTCTTTTTCCATGGGATTAAGAGCATTGATTCATGTCAGTTTCCTCTTCTCCCTGTCAAAATAAGAGTTCATGCCATCTGTAGGTGCCAGAGAGCAACACTGTCCATCTGAAGCCTGCAAAACAGCCAACGTAGCAGTAGATGCTGCTAGCTCAGTTTCTAACACGAGCTGTTCCTTTTCCACTTTTAGCAGTTGTTCCTGTTCCTCCAGTGTCTGTTGTCCCTTTAAAGCTTCCATTTGAGCATCAAGTGCAGCTCTTTCAGCTGCAGCTTTAATTTGTGCAGAGGAAACAGTACTTGAACCATTACTGGTGACAGTGTTGTTGGAATGTTTACCCACACTGGAAACACCATCATCAGGATCAATATCAACACCACCATCAAGATTCAAATTACCAGTACCTTCATTTTCAGACATGTTTTTGTTTGACCCACTTTCATATTTTCAATAAAGTCACCATTGAACAGTTTTGCTTTAAACCAGGTTGTGTGTGTGTGTATTACTTTTCCTCATGTGGTAATATTAAATGATGCATACACCTTATTTCATCACACAAACCAATGAACCCATCAAGAGATTTTGTACCTCTGAAAACATCCCACTGTGCATTAAATCTTGTATCAGCAACTGCTTTAGCAGAAAGTTTGACCACCTGTTTGTGTCACTACAGCGGGCCACAGAGTCCTGGTTGCCCACAGTAGCCGACACCAGCACCAGACAGTCTGTCCACCTTCACTGTACAATCTTCCATATTTAAATTTCCAGTCATGATAAAAGCTGGTCAAATTCACCCAATACTAGGGAAAGGTGATCCAGTGCTTCCTTTATTACCTGCTTTGGCATAGTAAATCCTGGAGCATCCTCATTAAAGGAAAGGAGACTATGCAGTCCTGTCATGTCTAAATACACCATAACGTAATAAAATAACATGTTTTAAGCATTTATGTTACAGCCACAGGTGACCTCTGAATGTTACACTGCTGTTTTAAAAGCTGCTTGTTATGAAGTTGTTAATTTGTGTGAAGCACGTTCTAACATTGGCTCTGTGTGTGAAGATGATTAGCTTTATTGAAATGCTCAGTATGAAGTGAAGGCTGCAGTCTAACTCAGTTACACAGGTTAAGCCTTTGTTTTGGGCAGTGCGCCACTGTTTAGAATTTAGTCTTAACGATGGTAAGATTTAAAGTGGATCACCTCCACAGCAGGACATGAAAACATGTGCAGGATAAGGAGCATTTCAGCCATTTCATTTCACCATGTTAAAGGCTCTGTTTGAAACCTTAGTAATGTATTATTTTTCATTGGGTTCTCCAGGTCCACACAGCACCACAAACACAGAAAAGTGAGAACATGCCAGGCAAAGTGTCAAAGAACGCAAAGATGCATGTTTTGTAGTTCAACTTGTGGCAGATCCACATCAACAACATCCACCATCATATTAAGCACATTAGTTAGTTTAGTCACATCCTTGGAGCAGCAGAGTTGCGATTTAGAGTTATATCAGTAAACTCTGAAGTTCACTTTCTTTGAGCTTTAGTTCCTGCCAGAGGCAAGAAAAAGTGACCAGGAGCAGCCCTACATGTCTTTAACCATTCTATAACTACTCAACTGTAACCTTATATTCATTTTGAGATCATTTCTCAACACGCCCGTGGTGGAATTTTCCAAGAACAAAAACTGTTGAACTGTGGATCACACACAGAACCAGCTTTTACTCACAGCTGACCTTGGTTTGTTCAGTGAAGAAGTGCATGGGAATTGTTAGCAGGATGAGGGCTGCTGATGTGTTCATGGACTCACACAAACTGACACCGATTGCTATAAAAGGTCCAACGCAGGGAAGGTCTGCACAGAGAAGACAGCTTCATCCACAGGACCGCGACCAGACGTGACTGGAGCCACCAGCCATACCTTACTCTGACACAACAATCCAGTGACAACTGAGAGGCTCCTTCAGCCTTAAATAGCCCATCTTGATCAGCACACATGAGGAACAGGTGAGTAATCAGTAATGATGTGCTGCAGGTGAGTACTTGACAAATGGGCGGAGCAACCAGGAGAGACCGCCTCTGCACAAAGGTAAACAAAAATGAGATGCACCCACACACACACAATTAGAGAGAGAGAGAGAGAGAGAGAGAGAGAGAGAAAGCAAAAAGAAGCAGAGAGAAAAGAGCGAGCCAACACAGAGGACAGTTGTGTTAACAAGCAACTGAAACGGCTGCTTGTTAACACACTTTACCAGTGAAGTAGCTGCTGTGTGTGTTTCCTTATACTCCCAGTGAGAAAACTACTTCCTGCTTCTTTAAAAACTCTGTCCAGAACCAAAGCCACTGTTTTGGCAAACACTCAGATCAGATGCTGAATATGCAAAAGCTGGAGTGAAGAATTATCTCAGCCTGCCTTTCAGTGTTATTTATGGAACCAGCTGGTGGCTGCTGAATACAAACCTTTAAAATATGTGCTTGAAAAGTTCCTTGCAGATGTAAAGGTAAAAAAAATGAAAAAATAAATGCTCTATGATGAGGCTTAAGTAAACAAACTGCTTGAAACTGTTACTTTCCAGGGCAGCAGGGGGCCACCTGCTCGAGCACAAGACCGTCCATCAGCAAGAAACAGCCAATAGAGCAGCTTGACTGTGTTTGAGCCTGGAGGCTGCATCAGCAGATGGAGAACAGCTCGAAATAAACAGCAATGAAATGCACTCATTTACAGCAATATACTGTTTATTTAGCAGCATGGTGACAAACCACTGCTTTAGTCTGATCTGCCCGGGCCACAAGCAGTAGACTGAATGTTGTAACTGGGGATATAGTACAGTACAAAGAGATGCATGTGTGATGGATCATCCACATACTGTACTATGTCAGTCAAACATGACTCGGTTTGATGCATTCAGTATTATAGAGGAAGCCCTTCTAACATCTCCTGATGTTCTGAGTCTGCTTTACAGAATCTGGTCCAGTGGTCTGTAAATGAGGCTGTTATTCCAGCCACAGATTTATTCACATTTAAAGACATGTCAGCCAGATCTCCGTGTACTGTAACTTTCTTCCTTGAGCTTCTTTATGGAGCAGTGCGTTACTTATTGAAAAAATGATTTAACAGCAAAGAGATAAAAACAGAGATGTAAAATTACCATGAAAAACAGCAAAGCTAAATATGCAAAAGGGTGAGAGAGAGATGGATGAAAAGAAATGCAAAGAGAGTAAAACTGATGCGCGGTGAAAATGGCAACAGAACGAGAACAGCACCACAAACGATGATGACAATAAGACACAAAACAGGCAAAGACACTTAACACTGTCATTTCAATGAGACACAAAAGCACTACAAAGACACAAAAATGCTATAAAGACATCTCAATACTAAAATACTTCAAAGCAAAACAACTACAGAGGGAGCCAAAATGGTCACTGAAAACCATACACACAAACGAGACACAAAACTACTTCAAAAGTGACAAAAACGACTACAAATACCACAAAAAAAAACACACACATACAAACTACATTTTTAATCATTGTTTTATGATGCTTTTTGAACCCCCAGCCTTTTCTTATCAGTTTGAAGGTCATGGGGGTGGTGGGATGGAGCCGATCCCAGCTGTCCTAACACAGACAGAGAACCAGCGAAGCACCCAGGCACAGGGAGAGCATGCCAGCTCCACACGGTGCTGAGCTGGAACAGCAGCTCCATGACATCAGCATGAGGTCTTCTGCAGTAAACTGGGCATCTCCCTGCTTATTTCCAAAGTGAAATGTGTGTTTTGTAAGTTAAACAGCTAGCTAAAACAAGTAGTTAGCGGGGAGGTAGCTACGACGTTTTCATTTTAAAAAAGTATTAATGCACATGGTGGTTAGCACTGCTGCCTCACAGCAAGAAGGTTGTGGGTTCAAATCCACCATCTGCGCAGAGTTTGCATGTTCTCCACACGTCTGCGTGGTTTTCTGTGGGTGCTTCAAAGACCTGCAGTCAGTTGAGTTAGGTTAACTGCTGACTCTAAATTGCTCATAAGAGTGAATATGATTGTGAACTGTTGTGTGTCTCTCTGTGTTAGCCCTACAAAGGACTGGCAACCTGTACAGGTGATAAAATAATTATAGTGTGAGATTTTAACATCCATGTAGATGCTGAAAATGAGAGCCGCAACACTGCATTTAATTATTAGGGCCCGAGCACAACCTGTGCAGGATGTTTGGTGGGCGAACAATGCTGGGCTGACAGCATCCAGACTGCCACGTTCCTGACCGTGCCAACCTCCGAGTGCAGAATGGCTCGACTGCGCCGGGTGCAATGACCCAATCATCACCGCTTGCGGCTTTAATTTCTTCATATTCTCATCCATGCTGCAATTAGCAATAAAGTTGTAGTCATGGAAATTCAGAATATAGCCATCTAGGTAGTGCTGTAAAACTGGAGGGAATGTAAACACACTAACCTGAAGGTAGTGGCTGGATTTGCCAGAGAAAATGATACGAGGATGAAGAGTTTGCTGTTATTATAAGTAAAATTCAACATGAATCCTTTTTTATTGATAATCACTGATGAAAATTGTGGGGTGTAAGGCATAAACTCTTTTTGGCATCTGAAATGCAGCGTGGCAGATAAAGTTTGAAACCAAGTTAGTTAGCTCAAATGTAGCAGTCATCAACTTAAATTACAGCTGATGGTACTTTTTTTTTTTACTTTAATTGATCAAATTCTACCTTTTATACTACTTTTATACTGGGTAAGGGGTGGAATGCCACCATGGCAGCACTTGGAACATCTGTTCATATATTGCTCAATTCAGTTTTCTAAATCCACAAAGAGCTGTGAATCTCAGATCAGCAGCGCAGGTGTGAACAAAAAGAAAATAGAAAGAAAATATACTGGAGTTAACATGAAACTATTTAACTTAGATTTTTCTTGTGATTTTGAATTCAGCCCTCAACAGTTAATTTTTTCTTTAGAAGTCATAGTAACAAGATGTTTACTACAAAAATAACATGTGGACGACTGGTCTGCTTTCCATTCATGTTTAAGAGTTTTCTCAGCCAACACTCATTTCTTCAAGTTCTTATTTCAGATTTGAAATGTGATTAGGCTACACAACTGGCCTGGCAACAGGCCTTATTTCAAGAATGATTGTATCATAAAAATTGTAGTGGTTCCAGGGAAAAAGAAGTGGACATTGCAAACAGGGACAGGACTCAGTCTTTTACTTGTAAAGGAATCCACTATGCCGAACGTGGTGCATTTACGAGAAAGTTCCTTCCAAGGGACTCGAGTGTTGCAAAAATGCATAGGATATTTCAGGAGCAAAATCTCAAGAAAATGTCATACTCTCACTGGAGCATCTTTGCCTGCGACTTCAGTCTGGCCTTTGGTCATCCTGCAAATGATCTATGCTCTGCCTGTGCCAAATTATACATCACAATCGGAGGAGGACTGAAATATATCTCTTCAATTCAATTTTAAAAACCAGAATCTCTTTCATTTGAGGAAATAATTTTCTTCCAGCAGACCAAGTGTTTGGAAGGGTTTAGCAAAATATTTGGAAAAAGAAAATTTTGTTGCCAGAGGAGTACTGCACATTTTTCATGAACGCTGTTCATGAAAAATGTAGAAAGAACTGAAAGTTCATCAAAAGATGGTTCAAAATCAGCAATGCAGTAGTGCTACAAATCTCTGGAGCTAATCTAGGCCTGTGCTTCCTGGAGAATTTTGCTAGCACTCCCTGCTGAAGGGAGGGGAAAAAAGGGGTTGCAGTTCAGGCTTTTCAAATACTTGCTGTGAACAGTCTTAAAGAAGCAAAGGAAACTGATATCTTAAAGTTTGATATATTGAGTTAGTACAAGTCATTCAACATTTCTGTGAGGAGGTCCTGTTGAGTTTTAGTGATCAGGATATTGTACAGGACCTTGAGGATACTAGTGATGATAAATGAAAGCAACAGTATCTAACATCCTCCCTTTGCGAAGCACAAATGTTGTTACCTGACTCAAAGTGACAGAATTGTGTCTTTTGGTGTTTTGCACTGAGATTTTTTTTATACAAGTCAGATTTACTTTAAGTCTGACAAAATTTCTGTCCTACTTGAATCCTCAAGGTGCTTTATATTGTACCCTACAATAATTACAGAGAAAACCCAACAGTCAAAACAACCCCCTATGAGCAAGCAAAGCAGCCTCCTATAGTAGGCATACATGTTTGTTATGATATGTTTGTCTAATTGGGGCTGTGGACTTGGGGAAAACTGAGAATTCCATCCATCCATCCACTTATACTTTCCCTGACCAGTTTGTTCAGACATATGATGTTGGTTACTCTCTCAGCTCTCAACTTTATGTCTAAAGCACTTTAAAATCAACACTGTTGGCCAAAGTGCTGTATACATATGTATTACAACATATATATATGTGCAACAAAGTCCTGAAGACAGAACGCATCATAACCACTGTAACACTGATAGTGAACTATATAAGAGGCAAAGGTTTAAATCACTGGCAGTTTTTTGGTCTTTTCTGGGTGAAATACCTTCTAAATTTGGTGACGTGCCTTATCACAGAGAGGTGTGATGATGAGGTGCCTGAGGAGATATGTCAGTTCATGGAAAGTACAAAAGAAATGCAATAAGAGGGAAAACTAAAGAGCTTGTTGTTTCTTGTTTCTGGACTTTTTTCTGATATCACATCAAAAAAGAAATTTGCATGAAAGATGCCAATGGCCAAATCACCTGGTGTCACTAAAGCCTTTTAAATTCAAAGGGGTCCATAGGTGAAGGTGGCTGTGGCTGACTTCCTTTTGGATAATATGCACATCTATAAGAATGTTGCATCATACTTTTTAATGAAATCAGTATGTGCAATATTCTCAGTCTCATCTTTTCCTTTTCAGGAATAAGTGAGTCAATGAAGTGTAACATACAAGCGGTTTAACGTGCCAGGATTTACCCCCCCCCCCCCCCCCCCCCCCCCGTCCCACACACACACACACACACACACACACCACCACCACACCACCACACCACCACACACACACACACACACACACACACACACACACACACACACACACACACACACACACTCATCTGGACTCATCTCTGTTCTTGTCCTGTTGGACCTCAGTGCAGCTTTGATACTGTTGACCATAACATTCTATTACAGAGATTAGAGCTTGCTATAGGTATTAAAGGTACTGCACTGCAGTGGTTTGAATCATATTTATCTCATAGACTCCAATTTGTTCATGTAAATGGGGAGTCTTCTTCACACACTAAGGTTAATTATGGAGTTCCACAGGGTTCTGTGCTAGGACCAATTTTATTTACATTATACATGCTTCCCTTAGGCAGTATTATTAGAAAGCACTGCATCAATTTTCATTGTTATGCAGATGATACTCAGCTTTACCTATCAATGAAGCCAGATGACACACATCAATTAGTTAAACTGCAGGAATGTCTTAAAAACATTAAGGCCTGGATGACCTCTAATTTCCTGCTTCTAAATTCAGATCAAAGTGAAGTTCTTGTTCTCGGCCCCACAAATCTTAGAAACATGGTGTCTAACCAGATACTTACTCTGGATGGCATTACTTTGGCCTCCAGTAACACTGTGAGAAATCTTGGAGTCATTTTTGACCAGGATATGTCCTTCAATGCACATATTAAACAAATATGCAGGACCGCTTTTTTGCATTTGCGCAATATTCCTAAAATTAGAAACATCCTTTCTCAGAGGGATGCTGAAAAGCTAATTCATGCATTTATTACTTCTAGGCTGGACTATTGTAATTCATTATTATCAGGCTGTCCTAAAAGCTCCCTGAAAAGCCTTCAGCTGATCCAAAATGCTGCAGCTAGAGTACTGACAGGATGGAATGGGAGAATGGGAGGCAGAGCCTTCAGCTTTCAGGCCCCTCTTCTGTGGAACCAGCTCCCAGCTTGGATTCAGGAGACAGACACCCTCTCTGTTTTTAAGATTAGGCTTAAAACTTAGGGCTGGATCAGGTGACCCTGACCCCTCCCTTAGTTATGCTGCTATAGGCCTAGGCTGCTGGGGGGTTCCCATAATGCACTGTTTCTTTTCATTCACCTTATTTACTTTGTTTATACTCCACTCTGTATTTAATCAAGATATTATTAATCTCT
Source organism: Archocentrus centrarchus (assembly GCF_007364275.1). Lineage (NCBI taxonomy): Eukaryota > Metazoa > Chordata > Actinopteri > Cichliformes > Cichlidae > Archocentrus > Archocentrus centrarchus. The sequence goes on along the minus strand of NW_022060263.1, from coordinate 426,679 downwards.
GGCTCTCTTCCACAGCATGTCTTTCTCTCCCCTCAGCCCAACCGGTCACAGCAGATGACCCCCCCCTCCCTGATCCTGGTTCTGCTGGAGGTTTCTTCCTGTTAAAGGGAGTTTTTCCTTCCCACTGTCACCAAGTGCTGCTCATAGGGGGTCGTTTTGACTGTTGGGTTTTCTCTGTATTATTGTAGGGTCTTTACCCACAATACAAAGCGCCTTGAGGCGATTGTTTGTTGTGATTTGGCGCTATATAAATAAAATTGAATTGAATTGAATTGAATTGAATTGACACACAACCCTGTGCTCTTTAGCTAGCTGTTACATTTAGCTTCAGTACTTACTAATGAAATTTAATCAGAAGAGAATGCTGATGTAGAGAGTCATCTTCAGTGTATCGCTCTGTGTAATGTGTTTTACAGTATCATGGATGCATGCAGAGGTGGGAAGTACTGAAGTACAAATATTTTGTTACAGTACTTTAATAGAATTTTCAGGTATCTGTACTTTACTTAAGTATTTATTTTTATGACACATTTTTACTTTTACACCCTACATCTTTAAACAAATATGTTCTTTTTAGCAAAACAAGCTTGTTACTTTGGTGTTCAGCCTTCTGTGGAGAATTATCACTGTGCATCTTCAAACATGATGTGAGCCTAAATGGAGGGAACAAAAACACAAAAGCCAATCTTGTTGGTGTATCCTCCAGCAATGGGGCCTATTGCATAGCAAAGGATGAAAGCGGCAAAACCATATAATTTATGTATCATTTATACAGTAGCACCATGCTTTCGGGATAAAGTCAGCCAGAATGAGCACAGATGTCTGTAAGCTGTGGTTGAAGTACTTCAGCATCACACAAACTGTGTGCAGTCTGACACACAGTTTGTTTGCCAGCTAAAAGAACAGCTGCTGTATTTCCAGGGAGAGCAAAGAATGAGAGATAACTTCACTCAGAGATGGAGAAAGATGTGAGGAAACAGAACAGGAGGGGAAGAAGAGAGCTCACAGTATTTAAAGGGATGGACAACTCAGTGACATTTGATCAGCTGGAAATTTAAAGCTTAATGTAATTCCATAATTTTTAATTAGATATTGGATCTATTTATGATTGTTTTGATCAATTTTGTATTTTCATACTGTGAAACATCCTGCAGAATGATAACTGGACTGGTTCTTATATAGTGAGTTTTCTGCTCTTCATGAGCACTCAAAATGCTGCATACAGCACGCTTCATTCACCCACTCACACATTCATTCAAGAACTTTCTACATCTAAGTGCTTCCTATCTAACACACACTATCACACTCAAATGAACACACTGGGAGCAACTTGGGGTTCAGTATCTTGCCCAAGGAATAAAATTGAACTGAATAGTTTTCCCTTTGAAGCAATGGTGTTTAATAAAAAAAATGGCTTAATGAAAAGTTGTAAGAGAATAGATCCAGATCATATGTCACAGGATCACAAGCACAGAAAGTGAAAGTCATTTTCTGATTTTATTGATGTTTGCACTGTACACAGTTTTAAGATGCAGCGCTAAAAATCCGAGGTTGCATTTACCTCATTTTAAGACCTGGAAAAAATTGCATTTTTTTTTTTTATTACAATGTGTTCCAAATTATTATGCAAGTGATATTTTGTCTAATTTTCCTAAATGGTCGATTCAATTACAGGATAATTTTCAAGACATCAACTGTTAACATTATGTTTTTCAAAAAAAAGACAACTCAAAATGCACTGTTCCAAATTATTATGCACATCTGAGTTTCAAAACATTTTATAGTTTATAAAGAACTGAAAATGCTCATTTGTTGAAATTGCAGCATTAGGAGGTCACACTTACTGAAAACCACAAACCATTTCAATCAAAAACAGGCCAAGTTCCATGTTAACATAGGACCCTTTCTTTGATATCGCCTACATAATTCTTGCATCTGTTGAACTTTGAGTTTCTGCTCGGATTTCTTTGCAGGATGTCAGAATAGCCTCCCAGAGCTGCTGTGTTGATGTGAACTGCCTCCCACCCTCGCACATCTTTGCTTGAGAATATGCCAAAGGTTCTCAATAGGGTTGAGGTCAGGGGAGGATGGGGGCCACAACATGAGGTTCTCTCCTTTTATGTCCATACCAGCCAATGATACAGAGGTATTCTTTGCAGCATGAGATGGTGCTTCGTACATGCTATGAAAGGTAGCATGTACCATTGAAGAAAGTGAACAATCAGAAAGTCTATATACTTTGCCAAGGTCATTTTCAGACCTTCAGGGACCCTAAAGCAGCCTACCAGCTCTCTACCCATGATTGCAGAATGAAACACGACTCCGGCACTTCTCGCTGACATCACAGGCTTGTTGGGACATGGTGGCCGTCCACTGCTCCATCCATCTGGACCATCCAGGGTTGCATGGCACTCATCAGTAAATAAGACTGTTTGAAAATTTGTCTTCATGTATGCCTGGGCCCAACAGTTTCCGCTTGTGAGCACTGGTTAGGGGTGGCCAAACAGCAGGTTTATGCAGAGCAGCACGCCCCTGGAGGATCCTACACCTTGAGGTTTTTGGGACTTCAGAGGAACCAGAGATTTCAAATGCCTGTTTGTCTCTTTGTAAGTTTTTTAGCAGCTTAATCCAATACATTTGTCAGGCAGAAACCTTCATTGTCATGCCTTTATCTATTGTCTATGCTCTGAATCAGCCATCTCATCACAGTACAATGATCACGCTTAGGTTTTCATGAAATATCTAATGTTTTCATACCTTGTCCAATGCACTGCATTATTTGATGCTTTTGGCAGCAGAGAGAACCTTTTCCTTTCCCATACTGCTTGAAACCTATGGTCTGCATATTAATGTGGAACGTCCTTCTTAAGTTGTTTTCCTTTCCACCTGCCAAACTAATTATCTATTATTAGTGTCTGAGATTGATTTCAGTGATCCAAAGAGCCCTGAGACACAATACCATCCATGAGTTTAATTGAAAAACACAAAATTAAATCTTTATGACACTTAAATCCAATTTGCATAATAATTTGGAATGTGGTGTAATTTCATTAAAGTACTCCAAAGGCACCAACAGCACAAAAACAGTGAATGGGGTCCAGTTCAGTGACTCCAGGCAGCTCATTTGTGGAGCTGGCCTCATGTGGCATCCAAAGGAACTGCAGCTTTTGGCATTTCATTTTTCAGCCCCTAGAGTTAGATTTTATTTGTAGAGAAAGCCTCTGTGTAGTAATCTGGAGCATCTGAGATTTAAATTTGTAATGTGTGAGACTGATAGAAGGACCTGTCACCTGTGCAGTCAGAGATAATGTACAAGTCATTAAAGAGACAATGGTTTATTATAAACACATAAACAAAGCTCAATTTTAAAAAAAGTTTGTAAAATTATTATGTATGCTCTCAGTTTTTAGAATGAAAACTGTCACTGGCAGGTCAGACTTGCCAAAAATCAAATCAAATAAGCGTCCATACACTGCTGCACACCTAGCCTTACCTGAAAAATTTAAATAAAAGAACAATGTGCTTAACCTTGGACATTTGGAACTGTTTTCATGCCAGACATGACAGGCTTAAAAAAAAAAAAAAAGGAATTTGTTTTCATGGCCTCTTCTGTTTCTAAGGATGTGGTTACACCTAATATTGTATGCAGAGAAAAATAAACAGCAATGCAATGGATACAAAGTTACAGGTTATAGAAAATAAGAAACAATGCATTCTGTGTGTGTGTGCGTGTGTGTGTGTGTGTGTGTGTGTGAGTGTGTGAGAGTGACAGTGAGAGGGGGGGCACAGGCCCCAGTGCAGATTTGGTGTCTCCTGCTGCTACCATGGCAGCACGAGAGCACCAATTAAGGCCTCAATGACACAATTTCATGTCCTGCTTTGGTCATCGGCGTCGGCCAAATAACATTTTTAGCAACTCAAAAGTCGCAACATACGGTGGATGTTACCAAAGTAAAACATACACAACACCCACAAAGAGTCCATTCCACCTTAAAAAACAGCTTCGACACACTTTACATACATTTCCTGAAAACGCCCCGTGTAGGGGCGAGAAAGAAAACTCGAGTGACTCTGAATAATAATAATAATAAGGCGGCGTTGTTTATCCAAAGAAGAGGGGTTGGACATCAGCTAGATTCTGTGCCAGGCTTTCCTTTACTTCCATTTCCTCCCCTCCCATTAGACTCACCGCCAGTATTCAGTATATAGTCACGGTCTTACCCTCACCGCACTGCCGACCAAGGTCAGCATCAGTGACCGCCCTCGGGAGCTGTCAGTGCGGCAGCAGACCTCCGCGGACCCCGGCAGCTTTATATAATACGGGATTTAGACCAAGAGGCCAAATAAACGACTTGTGCCGTGCGGATGGATGAAGCCTGTGTAGCGCAGGACTGAACACAAGTTTGGCGAACTTGTGAGAACTAATCAAACGTGACACCATGTTGGGAAACCCAGGGACCTACGCTAACAAGAAAAGGAAGAAGCCCGTCCTCAAACAGTAAGACTCTTCACAGTGTTCTGTGCCGAGGAGACTGACTCCAGAGTTTCTCCTTACCTTACAATAACAGCAGAGCCGGGGTTATCCTCAGTTATTAAAATCGTGGCCGTAAATATTGAGCACGTTAAGGTATGATTCACGTTGGTCAATTCGTCAAAAAGCCGCAAATGCGAGCAGAAACTAACTTATACTGAAAGTAGCTATGGAAGTTATAGAAGAATAGCTGATAAAGGTAAATCATATTTTTGTTTTTAAAAGTGGAATATATTCCGTTTATTCGCAGTCAAGTTACGGAATCAAATTGCGCTGGAAATGGAAAATAACACGAATTAAGGTGGACTGTATTTTCCCGTTATCGCCAAGTCCGCTGTGTAATTATAAAGCAAAAGATGGCATATAAATAGGTTATATTTGTGTGGTCCTGTGTTTTTGCGCAGATCGTCCGCGGAGTGTTTCCCACGTTTCGGACCACCTTAAGAACACTGGATCTGGCATGGAGATCTTGCCCTCGCGCATTAATCACAATCAAGTTGAGAGTCGGCTGTTGCTCTCACGCGATGCTCCGAGGAGGGCGGGGGGTGGAGGGGGAGGCGAGGGCTCGAGACTCTGCTGTTATTGTAATGTGATACAGCTCGGCGCCGTGTGCGCATGTCTCCTCTTTTCCTCACTATTGTTTGGTGTTGGTTTTTAGCTTTCACGCTCTGTTAGACGGAAAGCTGTGGCATACTTTGCCTTTATTGAACCCAATTTATGAAACTACCACCTCTGCTCACTTCATTGGGAAATATTGTATATGCATTAATGCATTAATGCCTGTTTCTGCATGCAGGTTATTGTACTTTGACTGGATCTTGTGGGTAAATAATAGTAAATGGACTGGTACTTAAATAGTGCTTTTCTATGATCCTCATTCACCCGATCACACACACAGTCATACAAGTGCTGTTGTCTATACCTAAGCACCTGGTCTAACATTCACACACACTCACATGTTGATCATCAGCTTGGGGTTCAGTATCTTGCCCAAGGATGTGTAGACTGGGGGAGCCGAGGAGCCCTTTCAGAAACTATCATTAGTTTAGTTCAGATATTTTTATGTCACTTCCACTACCTTCACTGGAATACATAAATACTAGTCAGTGGATATAACACCAGTTTTGTGAGTATGTGCAGAACCCTCAAATGGCATTTGCAGTAACCAATACCAACAGCAGTTAGAGGGCTACACAAACACTCACAGAACTGGAGTTATGTCTGGCAACTATTATGTTATTGTCATAAGGTACTCTTCAACACTGCAATGTACCTAAGCCTTTCTAAGTAGGGAGAGCCCAATTCTAGTGGATAAAGTGACTGAGTGTTTCAGCTCTGCATCGTGTTATTCAAACTGAAGTCAAAGCCTTGTCTCTCCAGGATGAATAGGTTGCTCTTGTCCAAGCCGAGTCAGCGGCATAAAGCTGCAATGAACAATGTACTCATAAAAACAAAGAATCAAGTGATCTGATATGAGAATAATGAAAATAAGTCTACTATGGAATTATCACCTGCTTCTGTGTTCATCCTCAGCAGTACTGTTTGTTTTAGTAAATTCAGTTAGTTGTGTTTTCCAGTTAAACTTCAGTTATGGCTGCTGCAGGCACATTTTTTCAGCCAGAAAACTGAGAAATCCACCAACAAGCAAACATGTTTACTGATGACTTATGTTTCAGTTGACTGACATGCCTTTGAATATAGAGATAAATCCATGTAAAGGTTTCTTTACATGCATTAAATTGGTAATTAATGACCTTTGATCAGTTACATTTGAAATCATACTGTTAAACGCAGATCTTCAGAGTCACCACTGTGTGGTTTACATGGGTCTGATTATACTGATCTGGTAAATTGTGTAGATCTGTTCTGGTGTAAATCCCAGAATAAAGAGGTGGCCTGTGTGCAGACGTCTGTGTTTCTGAAGCTGTGGGACTGCAGTGAGGACTGAGGTTTCCTGGAGGGCCAGCTGTGCTCAGCTGCACAAAGGCACCATTGAGCCTGACTGTAAAAAGCTGTGGTCACTACAGAGGGGCAGATCTGTGTATCCAAAGTCTCTGCTTTATTACCTTTAGTATGTTTCAGTCTCCTTTGCCTGTTATTTTAAAGTATTTCACATTTTTCAAGTCTCTTCCAGTCTCCCAGCATTTTTAGTCAGTTTGATAGAAAAATTGTTCACATACAGGGTTGTGAAAAAGTATTTGTCTTCTTCCTGATTTCTGTCTTTCTTCCTTTTTTTTTTTTTGTCACACTTGTTTGTTTCATCCAGCAAATTTTAATATTAGATGAAGATAACTCATCTGAATACAAAAAAAGAATAAATAAAATGCAGGTTTTGGTGTGGCCTCGTCAAAGTCCGGACCTAAAACTGACTGAAATGATTTGGCATGATCCTAATAATAATAATAAATTAAATCTGCTGAGCCAGTTTCATGTTGCACCTCCACATAGCTATAACCAACACTGCAACACACATGTCTGGACGTGCATTGGCACTCGCACACAAGTTCATGCCCAGACTTCTGCACACATTGAAGTGTGTGTGTGTGTGTGTGTGTGTGTGTGTGTGTGTGTGTGTGTGTGTGTGTGTGTGTGTGTGTGTGTGTGTGTGTGTGTGTGTGTGTGTGTGTGTGTGAGCTTGGAGTGACAGTGACCATCATAATCATCAAATGAGAGAAAACAGGAGGATATTCCTGATTGTTGGCCTGAGCTTTAAGTCAGAACTTGATGAGACTGTATTTGCAGAGACATTTGTCTCACCTCCTCTGAAAGCTGTAAAACGTCTAAAAATAGAAATGGACCTACTGGTCTTAATCACATCTATCAAAAAATGATGAAAACTGCCAGCAGAAAAATATTTGCACCAAGGAATTTACATTTTTGGTCGACAGCTCCATTCTGCACTGTCTTGCAAGTGACCCTCATGAAACTGGAAGTTCAGAGAGTGGCAGTTCTTGATTATATTAGAAGTTCTCTGCTACAGCCAATCAGACTTGACCAATATTAGATAAGCCCCTGTGATTGGCCCAGCACAAATGGAAATATGTTTGAATGGGAAGAGGGGAAGAAGCATCCTGCCAGAGCCAATGAAACCTAAGCAGTCTGGTTCCCAGGCTAGTGTATGGGCTCATTACATCCTCACAGAGAGCAGGAGGTAATGTGTGTGTGAATGTGTACTTAGCACAGACTAAGTGGATTATAAGCTATGCACATTACAGCATCATCATGCATTTACTTCAGTCAGCAGTTGTGTCCTTAATAATGGGGATAATATTCTTGCAGTGCAAATATTTTTTTGCACTGTAATCTTAAGGGATTGTGAAAAACACTCATAGGCACGATGAGAGGTGTGGCAGAGCATTACCCTTTGTTTCATTGTTCAGAGGAGCACTCATGAACAGCACACACTTGTAACCATTTTGTATTTATTCCTAATAGAAAAGTATGTAGCCGCCAAATACACATGATGGAGGTCGATGAATACCACTATCAGATAATAGAACAAACAATGGCACATCTTGCTATGTATGCTATAACATGTTATAGTTAGAGTACATACAGTGTAATTTTGAGTAATATGCCACTGAGTGTAGGTGTATTCACCCCCACCCCTAACAATTAGGGAACAAAAAACTAATAATTTTAAGTGACACACAACAAAAACTATTCAAACCCCCCCCCCCCCACCACCACCACCAAAAATATCCCTTTTGCTTTCTGACAGATGATGACTTAAACCTCATAAGATTAAGGCAGAAGATGCAATTATTCACAGAGCGTTTGCCACTGATTGTATCATCTCTTTATAGTGGTATTGGGCATGGAGTCATTTCATTCAGGCCACTTAATTATTTAGCTCATGCAGTCACAATCGTGACAGTTTAGGTGATACCCTCCAACATACCCAACTGGTTATTTCATGTGGGACACTCCATTGATGTCTTTAGCCTGTCCACATCTGCAAGCCACTTTGCAACCCACCTTTACCCCAGCTCCTCATTTCATACTGTTTCTGGCTTAATGAATGTTATATCTTGTTGTCACTGTTGTTTGTTCTTTTCTGTTCTGGGGGTCTTGTTGTGTGGTCCAATGGAAATGCACAGGTCACAGAATACAGCCATGCTGATATTAGCACAGATGAAAATAATGTTCTTTTAGGTCTACTGAGCCTGAGTGAAATGCATGTTCTTCTGAAAAATGTCACCTTCCTTTGAAGTGGTTTGACAATAATTGGTGCCTTTCTGAAGAAAACAATATTGCCAGTTGGTGCTGCTCCCACTGTCACCCATTCATCATCTCTGTCCTTTCCCATTTATGTACAACACGTGTTATTTAGTGTGAGCTCTGTGTTCCCTTTTTTCTCTGTGTCTAGGAAGCTCTTTGAAGGCTAGAGCCAACTTTTGGAAACTGTCCTGCTTCCGGTTTTGCTGCCTGTATTTGTCAGCAGCCATTCATGTGTTTAGAAAGCATGCGTTTCATACTTTAGAGCCACTGAGTCATCCTCCTGGATCTGGCAGATTCTCTGCCTGCTCACAGCAGACAAATGTGCATCAGTGTCTTAACAGCTGAGTTGCCTTACAGTTAAGATAGAGGTTTTTGGATTCATATCCCTGCTATTGTCCTGTTGCAATAAGGAATCCTAATAGGGATATGCTGAAACGTCTTCCTTTTACACAGCGAGTCCACAGATGTCTCCTGTCCAATCCTGTGATCCATGGAAAAATTGCTGGTGAATGCTGACGTTTGTCTCTGCTGGGCATTTCTTGAGAGTGAGATCAGGCCTGCACTGTTTCTGAGAAGGTTCAGCTTGGGTCAGTCGAGTCAATGGCGGCAGAGGAAATTTAATAACCTGGCATCGGAGTTTTGATAAAGAGGCAGCCAAAAATTCTAAATATACTATGGTAGTAGTTGAAGTGGATATATTGATAAAGATGGGAACTACTAAATTGAATGCAAATGTCATGTTGATAATACATATATGAAAATATTATAAATTAATTATGTGGTTGACACGTTGACATTAGAGTATATAGTTGTCCTCCTGAACCTTCTCAGTGGTGCCATCCACCCCAAAGCAGAGAAAAGAAGAGGAAAAAGAAGACACACAACTAAAACAGTGTAAAGCTGTTACCGACCCACAAAATCACTTTTAACAAATGAGATCAAATTAGTTTGTTAATGTCGGAGAATCTTGAAGTCAGTCAAAAAGATGAGCTGTTGGTAGACGCTACTGCTGTCAGGAAGTGGTACATATTAGATATTGTTGTAATGTTAAAGTTGTATCCACACTAGAAGCAAAGTGGTAACCCGAGACCACAGAAGCTGAACGGCATTCTGCAAAGCCAAGTGACGATGGGAAGCGGGAGGGACCTGAGATAAACTTCTCGGAAGTTCCAGGTGAGCAGTTGAACAGATGACCAGTGAAAGTGATAAATATCATTGAGTGACACATGATTTGGTAGTAAAAACATTAGAAACAAACAAACACAGAGGCTGTCAACTCATAAATACAGGAAAACAACAAAGCACGAGGAACACAAACTGAGAGTTCAAAATCTGGCAAGTGTGAGCTGGAAGTCTGGTGCTCCATATACACACTGAGAGACTGACTGGCTAATTAGGAGTCAGGTGACAGTAATGAGAACAAGCAGAGCAGCAGTTTTACATCTTCCTTTTGTAGTTTCCCTCATTTGTAAATGTTAGGAATACACAAACACGGATCGCTTTGTGAAAAATTAATTCCAAAACTATTTGAGTGAATCACAGTTTAAGGGTGTCAGATAGACTCCATCAAATCCTAGCCTGATTAATAGCTGGAGTTAGTGGTTAGTGTTTTCTTGACAATCAGAGCATGGCTCGTCGACACATTGCTATGGACACCGGTGTATTTTATAGGAATTAATCTACATCTGAAATATTTATCATAAAGTGGGTTAAAAGTGGGTTTAGAATGCTCTCTAAAAAACACTGATTATTTCAAATTCAGTGTCATTGTTAAGTTCATAGAAAACAGCAGAATAAATAGGACAGAAACAGGGCTGGGAGGGAAAAATCTTCTAACAATAAATTTTCTGTATCAGTCGAAATCAACATATATCACAAGATAGATCAAATTACTATATATGGCAAGCTTAAAGGTTCCTTCTTATTCCTTAGTGAAATGTGATGATAGAATAGAATAGAATATTGTTTTTATTGTCACTGAGAAAAACAATGCTAAGAACAATGTTAAAACAGTGAAATGCAGTTTAGCATCGTCTCTGCAGCAGTGGTTAAAAAGATAAAAAACTGTACATATGCAAGACAACAATAAATAAGTAAATATAGTAAATTTAAGTAAATATATCGACACTAGGAAAAAGTATGTACAAGCTTAAGATTGTTTAAGGTGATGTGTGCAATCGGTGGTGGGCTGGCGGGTGGGGGGTGGGGTGGGGTGGCTGGTTGGGGTGGAGTTCTCCGTGATTGTCCATTCGAATCGATGATTGTCCATTAGTTCCACTGTTTGCCCATCAGGGTGGACAGGTTGGCTGAAGGTGGGGGACTGATGGCTTTAACAGCCTGAGGGAAGAAGCTGTTTCAGCCTGTTCGTGTTTGCCTTTAATTGTCTGAATCTCTTTTTTGAGGGGAGGGGGGAAAACAGAGAGTGTCCAGGGTGAGTAGTGTCCATTGCAATGCAGAGAGCCTTTTTCTGGGGTCGGCTGTTGTAGGTGTCACTGAGGGGGGGCAGTGAGATGCCAGTGATTTTTTTCTGCCTCTCTCAGCACTCGCTGCAGGTCTCTCCTGTCCCGTGCTGTGCAGCTGGAGAACCAGACTGTGCAGCAGTAGGTCAGGAGGCTTTCAATGGTAGCTCTGTAAAAGTTCACCAGCAAGCGTTGAGGGAGGTGGGAGTGCTTGAGCTTCCTGAGGAAGTAGAGTCTCTGTTGTGCCTTCCCCACTTGGTGTCGAGTGTTGAGAGCCCAGGTGAGGTCAGCAGAGATGTGCACCCCAAGGAACTTAAAGTTCTCCACCCTCTCGACCTCCACTCCGTTAATGTGGAGAGCTGTGGTCTCAGTGCGTGTGGATCTTCTAAAATCCACCACCAGCTCCTTGGTTTTGTTGGGTTTTAATTCTAGGTTATTATTATTGCTCCATGCTGTCAGATGCTGGACCTCCTCCCTGTAGGCTGACTCATTGTTGTCCGTGATCAGTCCTACAATGGTGGTGTCATCAGCAGACTTAGTGGTGGTATTGGAGGTGTGAATGGGGGAGCAGTCATGAGTGAAGAGCGAGTAGAGGAGGGGGCTGAGGACACATCATTGTGGGGTGTCTGTGTTCAAGATGAGAGTTGAGGATGTGCGGCCTCCCACCCTGACAAATTGGGGTCTGTTGCTCAGGAAGTCAAATATCCATGAACACAGTGAACTGCCCAGATCGCTCAGTTTTTTGACCAGGTTGTGTGGAATAACTGTATTAAAGGCTGAACTGAAATCCACGAACAGCATTCTTACATATTAATTTTTCTGTTCTAGGTTAGTGAGGGCTGTGTGGAGAGCATCCTCAGTTGACCTGTTTGCCCTATAGGCAAACTGATGTTGGTCAAGGTCAGCTGGGATGGCAGATCTGATATGAGGGATAATTAGTCTCTCAAAGCATTTGGAGATGATGGGAGTTAGAGCGACCGGTTGGAAGTCATTGAGGCAGCTCACTGTGTTTTTCTTTGCCACTGGGATGGTGATGGCTGATTTGAGGCAGGTGGGAACAACAGATTGTTGCAGTGAGAGGTTGAAAATTGTGGTGAACACTCCTGACAGCTGGTCTGCGCAGGCCTTGAGAATGCATCCGGCAACACCATCTGGTCCAGGGGCTTTGCCGGTGTTTATCTTACGCAGAGCAGAATGGACCTGGTTTGGAAGCAGCTGAATGGGGGTGTCCTCAGTTGCCCACCTAGGCTTCGTGGTGGTTTCCAGGTTGTTGTTGTTCTTATGGTCGAAGGGAGCAAAGAACTGATTCAGTGTGTCAGGGTGGGTGCTGGCTGTGGAGGTTGCAGGTGTGAGTCTGTATCCAGTGAGTGATGTTATTCCTTGCCACATACCTCTTGAGTTATTTTGGTTGAAGTGCTCTTGGATGCGCAGCTGGTATTTGTGCTTGGCTTTTATGATGCCTCTCCTCAGGTTGGCTCTCGCTGTCTTGTAGGCCAGTTGGTCCCTGATTTTGAAAGCAGAGTTTCTAGCTTTGAGCAGGGACCTCAGTTCTCTGTTGAACCATGGTTTCTGATATGCATTTAATTTTAGTTTAAGAATTATTTATTTTCTGTCAGAAGTTGAACATGAACAGAACATTATACAACTGTGTTTCAAATAATTAACATAATATATATAATAAACTAAAATCTTAATTTTGACCAGTTAAAAGCTTAAAGTGTTAAAGAAGACAAAGAAAGTGTAAAACTAAATTCTTTCCTTTGATCAGTTCCAAATAAATAAAGCAGGTATTGATACAAAAAAAATCTCATAAAACTACCTAATTATGTTTTAAATGGCTGGGAAACAAATAAATAGAGAAAAAAGAAGATACCATAACCAGAACTGACATTCACTCAGTTATGGTCTGCTTATGCTCCAAGACGAAACAATAGTACAACAGTTTAGATTGAATACACTGATGTTTTTAAACTATGTTTCTAATTCCAATTATTAAGATTATTGTGATTTATTAAACTTAAAACACTTTTTGTGATCTGAATCATGTATGCATGAACATAATGCGGGGTTATATAAATGTGAAGATAGAAAATATTCATTTAGTCAGGCATTCAATTTTAATCTTGCTACGTTTTATTCGTCTTTGCTTCCTGTTGTGATTGTAATCTGAATCACAGACTGTCACTCACACAGATGCAATCATTGTGCCACATCATGTACGTGCATACAGCTGGCAAGGCCACAGTCGTTCTGCTGCTGTCAGCTGGGTCTAACTCAGTCTGCAGCTGTGGACTATAATAAGAAACCCACGGTAGCCTAGTGAATGCTGGCTTTAACTTTTTTTTTTTTTTTTTTGCCAAAATGTAAAGATGTGCTGCTTCTGACCACAACCCATAAATATGGCTGCTCAATCATGGAAAAAAAAAATCATAATCATGATTATTTTGGTCAGTATTGAAATCACTGTTATTTAAAATGATTACTCATTGATTTTGTAAACACACTGCATTTATTGCACTTAGAACAGTCAATACCTTGAAATCTAGTTAACTTCTACAATCAAAATACAGAACATTTAAAGAAAATATAAAAAATATGTAAATAAATTGCAGTATAAATACATTTGAAATCGAACAATTAATAAATAAATAGATAAATAAATAGAAAGGTAATTCTAGAAAGATATAGGACGGCTACACCGTCCAGTTTCACTTTGTGGGCTTTGAAGGCCCAGCCTATGTAGACCGGGTCCTTTGAATGATGCAGCTCCTGAATTTGGACACAGCTCATAACTCAACAGGTGAAATGGTGTTAAATCATAACCCTGGGTGGTTCATTATTCCTTTTTTAAAGCTGATAGTTTTAGAGCTTTTTTCTGTTTAAAAGAGAACGGTATGGTTATTAAATACTGTAGCCAAATAGGCATAGCTAATGTAATGCAATTGTAGCTTTTGTATACATCAAAAAGCATCCGCAGTGTGTAGTCACAGTGAGGGGTCAGCTTAGGCCAGACAGAGTACTGGGCTTACACTGGTGAAAACTGAAACAGTATTCATCATAATTTTAGTTTGCTGTTCTTTACTGTGCCTTAATCCCAAAATGTGCATTCCTGAGACTTCTCACTCTTTGTTCTCCATCTAGTTATCCTGGCAGCAGTGACCTGACAGGTTATCAGGTGTTTGGTTTCTGAACATTTGGGAAAAGTTTCTTCTTCTGGTGCTGTAAGTTGGCCCTGCTTTTCTCTGCAGGTGTGCACTAAAGGAATGATACCTTATGTGTGTTGAATCCATCTCTCACTTTCACTGACACTTGATTTTACTTCCAGTTCACTTTGTGTATGTGATTTGTGAGTAATGACATGTATTTCCTGTGAGCCTTGTGAGTTTGTGTTTTGCATTTGAGCGTGGGTGGTCAAACAAATGTCACACTGAGTAAATACAGTGGCTGTCATGGCTAAAAACTGGTTTTCCTCATGATAAACTACAGAAGTGGTAAACGGAATGACTTGTGGTACTGCTGTACATTTTGTAAGCTGCTATCTGTGCTATTTATTCTGAAGAATGTTTCCTTGGGAAAGAACAACCAGTCTGCACTGTTCTCATTTTTTATTTTGTTTTTCAATAGATATGTTTCTCTGAAGGTGTCCTGTGGGATCAGACACAGTGATGCTAGCATCAGATCCTTGAAGTCCTGGAAGTTATTAGTTGGGCCCTCCATGGATTGGATTGTTCCTCTGAAAGTTTTCGTCATGTCTCTTCATGATGAACAGACTAGACCACTTTCTTCCATCACCTTTTTGATCTTGCTTTATCAAGATTTTGTAACACCTGCAACTCTGCAGCTGTCATTAGGCACTCGTGTGGGATCTGATGTATTGTTGAGTCACGTCAATGTGAATGTGTATTCATCACATTCACATTACATCATCACATCTTTTTCTTTTACTTTTTAAGTGTTGCTCAATGTTAATGTGGCTCATGTTTACTCAGCATGTGTCATGCTGCACCCTGGTTAGCCAGGCTTGAAATGACTCATCGTGCTGCTTTGCCATCTGTTCATTAACCAGATGTTTTCTTTAAATTCTTCAGAAAGAAGGTCTCTGAGGGCAATGCAGTGGTTAAATCCAACCCGTCAAAGCGTCACCGGGATCGGCTGAACGGGGAGCTGGACAGGCTAATGGACCTCCTGCCCTTTTCTGAGGAGGTGCGCTCTCGCCTGGACAAACTGTCAGTCCTTCGTCTCAGTGTGGGATATCTGAGGGTCAAGAGCTACTTCAAAGGTAAAGTCCAGCCACAAATGTGTTTCCTAAGAGTTCTTAAAATGTCTGTGCTGTGTGGTGAAATGAAACGATGATAAGCCCATTCACCACTCTGACCTCCACATTCACTGCTTGTGTAAGAGCAACAAAAAACATGATCGCCTTCTTTTTGGTATTAAGCTTTTCTTTTATGGTACTGCAGTTGTTTGTGTTTGCATATGCTATGAAGAGGGGTTTTCAGCCTATACAAACCCCAACAGCACGTAGCTCAACTTTGCATAGGTTGCACTGACTGGCTGACAATCTGACCGTAACAGGGAAGGGAGCCACAGAGTTCCCAGAGTTCACTGGGAGCAGGAGAAATTCAAAAAGCATCAAAGATTGAAAAAAAAACAAAACACAGGCAGTGGCTGCAGCAAACACTTTAGATTGTTATTACATTCAGTTCGTTTCTGCTCTTCCATGATATAACTTTGCCCTTCTTCGTGGCTGGCATGAACAGCAAAGGCAAGAGCAGCCCACAGACCAGTTGTACCACATACTTTGGACACTGCCTACAACTGGCAACAGATGCTCTGTGGGTAGATAGGCTATCCATAGCTCCCTACAGTCTGCCAACACACTGCCAGAATGATTTTGAGCCAGTGATAAATTGTAGTAAAAAAGTAGTTTACAATTCCAAAAATAAAAGACTTTGCAAGTAAACATGTCAGTCCATTTGAAGAACTCAGTAGGCTACTGAGTTGGATGCAATTTAAGTGAGAAGGAAAAGTGCCACAGCATACTTGAGGGGACATGTCACTTTTCTAAAGCCTGTTGTTGTGTTTTCTTAGTTACTTACTCTGGATGGCATTACTTTGGCCTCCAGTAACACTGTGAGAAATTCTGGAGTCATTTTTGACCAGGATATGTCCTTCAATGCACATATTAAACAAATATGTAGGACCACTTTTTTGTATTTGTGCAATATTTCTAAAATTAGAAACATCCTTTCTCAGAGGGATGCTGAAAAGCTAATTCATGCATTTATTACTTCTAGGCTGGACTATTGTAATTCATTATTATCAGGCTGTCCTAAAAGCTCCCTGAAAAGCCTTCAGCTGATCCAAAATGCTGCAGCTAGAGTACTGACAGGGACTAGAAAGAGAGAGCAGATTTCTCCCATATTGGCTTCTCTTCATTGGCTCCCTGTTAAATCTAGAATAGAATTTAAAATCCTTCTCCTCACATACAAGGTCTTGAATAATCAGGCCCCATCTTATCTCAAAGACCTCATAGTACCATATCACCCCAACAGAGCACTTCGCTCTCAGACTGCTGGCTTACTTGTGGTTCCTAGGATACTTAAGAGTAGAATGGGAGGCAGAGCCTTCAGCTTTCAGGCGCCTCTTCTGTGGAACCAGCTCCCAGCTTGGATTCACACTGAGCATTTCATCTTCACTCACCTCTTTTCACTCTCCATGTGTTTTATACACCACTTTGCAATTGCATTTAATTTTTAGTTATTGTGTGTCTTTTGTCCTGTCTCCCTCCCCTCTCAGCAGATGACTGCTGCCAAGTGCTGCTCATAGGGGGACATCTGATTGTTGGGGTTTTCTCTCTATTAAATGTGACCTTACCATATAACGTGCCTTGAGGCGACTGTTTGGCGCTATATAAATATAATTGAACTGAAATGAATTTAATTTATTATCTTTATAGAGGCTACTTTTTAAAAAGAATTTAAACATAATAATGACACAGAAATCCAAACTAATGAAAATAATGTCTTTGAATACAAACAAAACACATGAAGTTGATTAAAAAAAAAATCCTGTTCAGTATGTGTTGTGAAAACTTAAGGTAAAAATCCCTGTTTCACTACATGACAACTCTCTAGCTTTCAATGCACTCATAGATCTTGAAATTTAGTAAGCCGGGATGAAGTTATATATGGAAACTAAGGTGGGAGGAGAGCTATACAAAGCTTAATAAATGACCATAAATGGGGAAACTAAGCCAGCACTCAGCCACTGGAAGTGAAACTGATTTAACTGTGCTCTCCATTTAACAGCAGAGGCAGGAATGAGAAGCATGCAGAAATCTGGTTTTAGGAAACAGCACATCCTCAGTGTTCATAACCTTGCCCCACCTTGCCTCTGAGCAACAGTCTCAGTCATTTCTCAAATGTGTTTTTTTAAGTTGCTGCAAGTTAATTAAACATGCAGGCGCCCTACAGCAGCTTTGAAAAGCTGATGAGTCATGAGTAAGTCAATTACATATGAGTTGCATGCATAACAGCGCCACCAGCTGCAGATGATACCGCCCTTTAGGTAAAACAGACATTTGAGCTGAGTTGTTGGCAGACAGACTGCTGAGTAAGTTACCTTGCTGTGTCTCACAATAGACTTTAAGTGTCTTGTCTCTGTTGTTTGGGCCCTTTGTCTGTTTCTCTGTCATTACGTAGCACTAGATTTGTTAGTTGTACTGAAGTAGAGCTAAAAATGTGCACAAGGTGAATTCCAAACACTGATTTTATCAAGAACAGACATCTTTATAACCAAGTGAAGTGATAAATGCTATGAAACCTTAAATAGACACAGTGTGTGCGTGCTTGATTTCTGTTATCAACTCAGTTGTTTGCACTGTGAGAATGCAGTATAGTAGTAACTAATAGGGTTTAATCCCGGGATCCGGGATTCCCGGGAAATGCGATCAGAACCATTTCCCGTTTCCCGGGAAACGTTAGACGGGAAACCGGGAAAAAAGTCGCGCGCGTTGATTTGACTTTCAGAAAGAAAAGAAAGCTTCAGAATGTTAAATTTAAGGAAATATTGAGAGAAGGGTTCGTTTAATGCGAAAAGCATTACTCTTCATTTCAGGCACGTTCAGCCTCCGTTTAAGGCTTCAGCCTTCATCTCAAGCGTTTTAATAGAGGTATTACACAGTTGTACTTTTTCCTCTTTAATTTGTTGAAATCGTAGGCAATGTGTTTACCCTAAGGTATTTTGTATTATATAATTTTATATTATTATATATTGTTATATTGCATTATATAGCCTATAAAATATGCCTGCCCTGAACAATAAAGAAATATCTGTTTAACTTCGAGTGTTTCTTTTCCTCGTTTGCAGCCGCTTACTAACAATCATGAATTAGGATACGGGCCTAATGTGTGAAGAAATTATCATGAAATAGATTGCTTTAACATATTTCGCTTTTAAAATGGAGTTGAGTAAAATGTATATTTTTTAGGCTATAAGGATTGGCCAGTTTTTCAATAGACGATTCACAGCGAACCTACTTTAACCCTCAGACACGGTGTTATAAATTTGCTGTTGCCAGAATGGCAATGACCAAGTCGTGGTGCATTACTCAAGGCCCTGTGTTATGTCATATTATAGTGTAGTACAGTAGTTAACTTTTCAATGACTATTACAGCGTTCCACTGGTGGAGATACAGTGTAACAGATGTCGCCACGACAGCGTGGCTGAGCCTTTATCAATGCTGTGGAGATGAACCGTATTGTTTTGCACCAGCAGTTGTAAAATATCTTGGTATAATTCCATGTACAATGGAGGAATATTCGAATTATATTTGTTAAGGGAGTGTTGAGGAACGATACAACACCGCATAGCTCGAGCACTCGAATCTCGAGATGTAGGTTTTATTGCGTTAATCAAGCCGACGTTACCCCCTACTGGGCATAACAGGACATAGCTGGAAAGCTACCTCTACAATATCAGAATAGGTTAAGGCCGACACAGGCTACAGAAGGCCTAATTAAAATAAAAAAATAAATAAACTTTTTCCCGGGATTCCCGGGAAATGGCTCGTCATTTCCCGGGATTTGATTCATGTCATTTTCGGGAAAAATATTAAACCCTAGTAACTAATGAACAAGAGCAAAAAAGATGCATCATCCACAGGACCCCAAGAGGTCTTTAGGGCTGGTGGAAAAGCTTTGTAGCTGTCTTTCCTGTAAATAAAAACAGCTCATTTTTAACTCACTTCAACTAGCTCAGGACACTTCCCATGTGAAGTTGTGCAGCCTAATAAGAGTAAGTAGTATATTTTATCTTTGTTGTGCATATATACTTTAAGTCTTGAAACTGCATTTTAATGTGCGCATGCAACTACACTGCAGCATTGTGTACTTGGGAGCAACTGTGTTGGGTTTGGCAGGAGCAGCAGTTACAAATGACAGCTCTGATCACATGATACAGGACCTTCAGAGGAATGTTTGAGACCATGCACTGCTGGCTCTGACGTCAGTTTTGTTTGTTTTAATTTTGATTACAGTTTCACGCACATCATGGTCTGAGCCATTATCTGATCACTGTTCTTATTAGAAAAGCCAGTGGAGAAGAGATGCAAAGTTCTACACATGGCAATAATTGTGCTGTATGTAAAGCTTTTAGCTTAGATTTCAGTAAAGTTCACCTCTGTCTGAAGAAGATGAATTAACATCCTCCAGGTTGCTGGCAACCCCCTTATGGGTAAAGTCAGGGTTAGGTTGCATCTGTGCAACATGCTAAAAAAACAAACTGAGAGGTTACCTTTTGAAATGAAGTCTCTGGCGTGTGTTTTGACCTTAAAGTTCTTCCATTATAAGATTTCCATGTTGGTAGATGCATACCTTACCACTAACTCTAAACACGTTAGCAGCAATCTGGTTAATGCAGTATTTTGTGAACAAGATCACCAGGAGGGACTCTCAGAGGTTATCCTAGTCAAAACATGAGCCTGGAGGGTGGCTGTTCAAGTGGTGACATGCCCAGAATTTAAGAAAAGAATCCTGTAAATCGTTAGGTAAAAGAAAAGGCCTCAGCGATAAGAACAAACACAGGCAGCTTTAGGGGGTGAGAGAGATTTCAAGACATGATCGTGAAACATTATCAGGCTGCCTAGCAGATCGTAGCAGATCTCCCTGAACAAGCTGGGCTGCTGGCCTTATAGCGTGACTTTATGAAGCACTGCTGGATATTTTGGAAGGCTTGTGGCTCACTGCTGCTGGCATATTTGTGTGACGCTGTTAGAAATTTGAGAAAAATGCAGATTAGCTATCCAAGTTCACTGAAAATATCCAGGGCCTGTTAGCAATCATAGTTGATGTGGTAACACCATACCATGCACTTTAATTTGATGAAATTAGGTATTTGGGATGTCTGAGCCATGTAAACACACACCCATACATGAGACACAAATGTAACAGAAGGAATGAAGAGGGAAGAACTTTTTTAAAATACAGAATCATTTTGAGAAGCCCAGTCTTGTTTGTAATTGAATCCTGATTATGTGGATACTCTGTTGAAAGTTTTTGGCTCTACTTAATTCACCTGTCAGGGACCAAGACGACATTTTACTGTAGTGACAGCCAGCTGGTTTTTTTTGATTCATTACTTGCCCTTCAGTATATTGTGCAACCACTGGGAGAGAGTGATCATGTTTTCATTTTTTTCTAATTTCCGTTCTTTGGAAGGTTTGTCCTTAGCCTCTCCAGCTTCAAACCACAGTGCTACATCTCATTTCATACCCAAAGGTCTTTTTTTCCCACATTCTCTGCTGGCTGGACCTGAGCTCGACCACCAAGGCTTTCTGTGAGAATCTTCCAAAAACACTTTGCTTGTTTATGTGCTGAACTCACGCAGAGTTTGGATAGAATATCAGAAACATAGATGATGCAGTATTACATTTATTTAAATGCCACAGAAATCTACCACAGTTTAGAAAGACTGAAAATCGTGAATTAGCTTTTAGTGATCATAATAATCATAACTGTGTATGTGTCCATATTTGAAGAATTTATATTTGTCTCCATCTACAGCAGCTACCAACATCCATCTACTTGCAATCTGATTTGCTGATGTTAAATTTAGAAATGCTGTTGGAGGCAGTGCTGGCTCAAACTGTTGGTTCCTTCTGTCTGAGCACTTTGACTACCTTGAGCCTGATAAAAATCACTTTAATGATGTGAGGAATGCTTAGCACAGTGACCTAAATATTGTACTGTGTTATTTTTCTGTCTGTGCTCAGTCTAAGTCTGATAGCATAACTTTTTTTTTTTTTTTTTTTATGGGCCCACCCAGCACTTTAATCACACTCTGGATCTTGTTCTGACATGTGACACAGAAACCAAAGATTTAATAGTATTCCCTGAAAACCCTCTTCTGTCTGTTTTGTAATAATGTTTAAACTTAAAATACTGGATTTCACAGCAGTGGGTAATAAGTATCGTTACAGCAGAAGTCTTTATGAAAGTGCTGTAACTAGGTTTAAGGATATAATTCCTCCATTATTATCTTCTTCAATGCCATATGCCAACACAGGGCAGCTGCCTGAACTCTACTCCCACAGAGGTTGAATTTCTTGTCAGTAGTTCTTCATCCTCACTGTGAACAACTATGGCTCCCAGGAAAAGGAGAGCTTCAAATCAGAAGTGCTTGACCCCCTGGCATAACTCACAAACATGCTGCTTAAAGCAGGAAATGTGTGTCTCTTTAGAAGATGCTCATTTAGCCTGGAAAAAGAGTTTGTTGCTCTATAAAAAAGCCCTCCGTAAAGCTAGGACATCTTACTACTCATCATTAATTGAAGAAAATAAGAACAACCCCAGGTTTGTTTTCAGCACTGTAGCCAGGCTGACAAAGAGTCAGAGCTCTGTAGAGCCGAGTATTCCTTTCACGTTAACTAGTAGTGACTTCATGGATTTCTTTACAAATAAAATTTTAGACATTAGAGAAAAAATTATTCATAACCATCTCAAAGACTTATCTTCATGTT
Organism: Archocentrus centrarchus; assembly: GCF_007364275.1. Lineage (NCBI taxonomy): Eukaryota > Metazoa > Chordata > Actinopteri > Cichliformes > Cichlidae > Archocentrus > Archocentrus centrarchus. The sequence goes on along the minus strand of NW_022060263.1, from coordinate 404,447 downwards.
CGGCTGCTTTCAGCACTGCTGGTATTTGTTTAGACTCTTTGGCTCCAGTTGATCTTTCAGAGTTAACTTCAATAGTTACTTCCTCCAAACCAGCAACATGTTTATTAGATCCCATTCCTACTAGACTGTTCAAAGAAGTCCCACTATTATTTAATGCTTCAATCTTAAAAACGATTAGTCTATCTTTATTAATGGGCTTCAAGGTGGCTGTCTTAGCTAATTATAGGCCAATCTCCAACCTTCCTTTTCTCTCAAAGACTCTTGAAAGAGTAGTTGTAAAACAGCTAACTGATCATCTGCAGAGGAACAGTTTTTTTGAAGAGTTTCAGTCAGGTTTCAGAATTCATCACAGTACAGAAACAGCATTAGTGAAGGTTACCAATTATTTCCTTATGGCCTCTGACAGTGGATTCACGTCTGTGCTTGTATTTTAGGCCTCAGTGCAGCTTTTGTTGACAATAACATTTTATTACAGAGACTAGAGCATGTCATAGGTATTAAAGGTACTGCACTGCAGTGGTTTGAATCATATTTAAATAATAGACTCCAATTTGTTCATGTAAATGTGGAGTCTTCTTCACACACAAAGGTTCAACAGAGTTCTGTGCTAGGACCAATTTTATTTACACTATATCTGCTTTCCTTAGGCAGTATTAGTAGCCACAGAATACATTTTCATTGTTATGCAGATGATACTCGGCTTTATCTGTCCATGACGCCAGATGACACACATCAATTAGTTAAACTTCACGTGAATTTGATTAGCAACACCTGAATGGTCTTAAACACAAAAATGCGTGGATGACCTCTAATTTCCTGCTTCTAAATTCAGATAAACCAGGATATGTCCTTCATGGCCTTTTTGCTCAGCGTTTTATGTTTTGTAGTTGAAGTCTGTTGTTTAATTTCTTTAGTTGTGTTTCTAGGTTTGCTTACAGTTTAGGTTCTTAGGTTGTTAGAGTTTTCTGTTATAGTTATTTAGTTCCTCATTCCCTTGTTCTTGTCTTCCCTGTGTTCTTGTGTTCCGGTGTCTGTGTTATCCCTCCTGGCTAGTCTTTGGTGTTTGTGGTTCTGGTATCTGTGTCTTCCCATTTAGTCATATGTTTAGGTTCCTTCTGTGTGCCAGCCTCCCTATATGTCAAGTCTATATTGTCATATTTGGTCACTTCCTGTTTTAGTGTGGCAGTCCCTTGTCTAGTGTGCTTTGTGTTTAGTTTTACTTCCTGTGTCTCGTTAGTGTGTTCTGATCACATGTGCTCCTCACCTGTTGCCTATTCCCCGATTATCCTTTATTGTCTCAGTCTTCCCCTTGCATTTTGTCGGATTGTTGTTGTCATTATGGCTGTGTCCCGTTCCTGTTTTCCCCGTGTTCCTAGTTAATTTCCCCAGTGTGGTTTCCTTAGTTTTGTAACCTGCCTTCTGTTCACTTTCTTTTCTGCAATAATGAAGGCTCATTTAGTTAATATACCACTGCCTGCTCCTGAGTCCTGCATTTGGGTCCTCACTTCCACACACGCCACACGGTCTGCTCACACACAGCATGAAACTTCAATGCACATATTAAACAAATATGTAGGACCGCTTTTTTGCATTTGTGCAATATTTCTAAAATTAGAAACATCCTTTCTCAGAGTGATGCTGAAAAGCTAATTCATGCATTTATTACTTCTAGGCTGGACTATTGTAATTCATTATTATCAGGCTGTCCTAAAAGCTCCCTGAAAAGCCTTCAGGTGATCCAAAATGCTGCAGCTAGAGTACTGACAGGGACTAGAAAGAGAGAGCAGATTTCTCCCATATTGGCTTCTCTTCATTGGCTCCCTGTTAAATCTAGAATAGAATTTAAAATCCTTCTCCTCACATACAAGGTCTTGAATAATCAGGCCCCATCTTATCTCAAAGACCTCATAGTACTGTATGAGTCCAATAGAGCACTTTGCTCTGTTGGCTTACTTTTGGTTCCTAGGATATTTAAAAGTGGAATGGGAGGCAGAGCCTTCAGCTTTCAGACCCCTCTTCTGTGGAATTTGGAAGACAGACACCCTCTCTATTTTTAAGATTAGGCTTAAAACTTTCCTTTATGATAAAGCTTATAATTAGGGCTGGATCAGGTGACCCTTAACCCTACCTTAGTTACGCTGCAATAGGCCTAGGTTGCTGCAGGGTTCCGATGATGCATTGAGTATTTCTTGTTCATTCACCTCTTTTCGCTCTGTTTATACCCCACTCTCTGTTTAACGATTAGTTATTATTATCTATTATTGTCCTGTCTCCCTCCCCCTCACCCCCAACCAGCTGTGGCAGATGACCCCCCCTCCCTGAGCCTGGTTCTGCTGGGAAGTTTCTTCCTGTTAAAAGGGAGTTTTTCCTTCCCACTGTTGCCAAATGCTTGCTCATAGGGGGTCATTTTGATTGTTGGGTTTTCTCTGTGTTAATGTGTGGTCTTTACTAGGGATGTTCCTGGTGACTAATTTCTTACTAAACGAAACGAGGAAAAAAGTAGAATAACTGACTGGTCTAAAACTAAGAAACACTCAAGAAACATGCAAATTTTAGGACTGTTTAATGGGCACTGTCAAAAGCTGTCTAAACAAAGGCATTTGAAGCCATTAATCACATTGCACTTTAAATGCTGATTAACTGGAACATCGTGCATTATGAACACTGTACGTTTCAGTCCAAACAGACAACGAAGAAAATTTTTACTGCAGACAAAGTTTATGCATTATTAAAATAGAGAAATTAACATCACAAAAAGGAATAAATTGCAACTCAACAGTGTGTGCATTATGAATGATGCTCGTTGTTCTACAGTACAATTCATGACACACATCAGCATTTCAGCCCTAGGTCTTTGGTTGCCAGTGTTGTTGTTGGTGTTTGTACCTGTGCAGGTGCGTTGCGTGTGTTGTCTGTCGGGGTGTTTTACATGCTGTGCCAGCTGACAGAAATATAAAATGCTGGGACTCCCCCCCCCCCCCCCCTTTGCTGTGGTCACTTTTTTTAAGGAGCAAACACATTTGTACCTCTAGTTTTTTTTTTTGCTTCTTTGTACAAACTTGGGGGAGTAGCCAGAAATGAAGGAAATTATTTATTAGGAGGTGCGCTTCAGGTTACGTTGTAAAACTTCAAAAAGAACTAACATTATTAGACCTAATAAAAATATCAGGTCAGGATTATCAGAGTTATGGCATTGTTCTTGATGTCGCGGCTGCAGCTCTATCTGGTGTCAGATGGCTGTGTAACAGGTCAACAACACTGGGTATCAATTAAAACCTTAATAATTAGGCTAACCGACTAGTACGTCTGGCACCGACTAGTAATGATGACGATTAGTTATCCCGTCGACTAGTCGTGCACATCTCTAGTCTTTACCTTACAATATAAAGCAGCTTGAGGCAACTGTTGTTATTTGGTGCTATATAAATAAAATTGAATTGGTATTTAATAAAAAGTTGGCTTAATGAAAAGGTCTAACAGAATGGGTGAATGACATATTAGAGCATGTTATTTATTTAACAAATGCTAAGCCAAAATGGAGATAAACTAAGTGCACCATCACTATTTCCATAGGAATTAAGAGGATACATAACAGCCAGGTGTTGCTAATCAAATGCACTGGAATGCATAAACGAATGCCTGCAAACCTCAATAAACTGAAGCAACATTGTAAAGTGGTATGTTCCTACCCTCACCTTTGCTCACAAGCTCTGGGTAGTGATCGAAAGAAGGAGGTTGCAGATGCAAGTGGCGGAAATTAGTTTCCTTCAAAGGGTGAGATAGGGTGAGGAGCTCAGTCATTCAAGAGGGATTTGGGGTGGAGCCACTGCTCCTATTGAAAGGAGCCAGTTGAGGTGATTCGGGCATCAGACTAGGACGACCTTCTGAACACCTCGTAGATGAGGTGTTTTAAGGCATGTCCTACTGGGAGGAGGCCCCAGCGATGACCCAGGATTCTCGGCTGGCTTGGGACCAACAGAAGAGATGGCTGGGGTGAGGGCTTCTCTGCTTAGACTGTTAGTTTTTCAAAACCTAAAATGTTACATGTCAGGACAGAAACGTGGCTGGCACCCCAAAGAAAAGAAATTTAAGAAGCCCAAATACCTAAGCAAATGGTCACCCTGTGATAGTCTAACAGCTGGACGAAAAGGTCATATAATATTTGCTGAGGAAACTATGGCAGTTAATTTCCAAATTAGCCTACAAAGCACATCATCCTACATCTATTTGCTTGACACAGTATGCAAAAAAGTGAATGATGATTTTTGGCTTCTGTTAGGAGTCAAAACCCTGTCTAAGCAAGTCTGTACTACTCATTGGTCTGGTGGTCAGCATCTCTGATCATAGAGTATTTTTTCTAACAGACCCCCATGCGCAGGAATCTTGGTCCCTATCATGGACAGTTTTCAATGAAACACAGTAATACCCTGGTCAAACTGAAACTGTACGCATGTGTACCCAGTCAGTTTACTGTACCATTGATAAAGAAGAACATTTTGAAATGATGGCATTCACTATGGCATTCACTTTCCTTTCCTTGATCACACTGTAGTCTGATCTTGGACATAAAGGCTGTTTTCTGCCCTAAAGTCACAGAGTAAATGGGCACATTAATCAAAAGCACGATGGGAGGATAAACCTTTGGACCAAGTGATCCGACTCATTGGCTTACTTGTAGCAAGCTCTGCCCTTTCCGGCACATCTGCGTGAGAACAGAGATCTCTGTACAAGATCTACTGGAACTAAATGTTTTGAAATCTAGATAATATTCCCATATGCATTGCTGGCATGCTTTATACTACTGCTCTGAGTTTGGCACACCTCCAACTCATGACTACATTTCCTTTTTCTCTCCTTAGTTTCACTGTCTCCACTTCATTCCACATGCTGTTACTCTGACGCAGACTTTCTGTACTCTTATTCAGTTCAATTGTCACTATTTAGCAGTTTAAGTTTCTCTCTCTTGAGTATATTCTGTTTCCTGAATATTTATACCACCTTGCATGGAGAAAAACTGTGGCTCTTCGTAGCTCTTTGGTGTTCACTCAGTTGCCACCTGGTGCAAAGACATGAAATTTGAGTGACAGACATGGCTCTTGCATCAAAAGTATACACTGTACCTCAATCAGTGCCATTATGGGCTGTTTTCTTACACAGGAAGCTGCAGTTTAATGTTGAAACAGGCCCTCTATTGGTGTCAAGTTACACTAGGAAAACAAACAAAGCTACAAACTACAAAGAAGAGGAACTGTAAAAGGGTTTGTCCTTTGTTCTCCCTTTGTGCTGTCATGGGGTTTGTGGTTTGTGTGGGATTACATTTTCGTAGTAGCACCTATGACTTAGTCACAGATAAAAACAAACCTAGCAGTCAGTTTTATATGGGAAGCTGCAGCAGCTGGTTTGGTAAGGGCAGCTGCTGATTGTGCAGACTTTGTTTTTAACCAGCACACACAAAGCACAAATTTAATTTGCTTTAGATCTCAGAAAAAAAGTCATAAAATTTATTGTAATCACTCTGCTTAGTACAGTTCAAAGATGACATACACCAGTGTTCTTTGAACTGAACCGAATGATATGAATCAGCAAGAAAAGAGAGATGGTCACAGGGTTCAGTCTGAGCCAAAGCCCGACGGCCCACAGCCAGTACAGAAGGATAATGAGTTCACCTGTGATTAGGTCTGACCAATTAATCAGATTTTCAGTTCAATTAAGATTTAGGCTTCCAGTGATTATTAAAACAACATTATTGGTTAAAAAAATACTTTTTTCCCCATTCATTTTCACTACCATGCTGTCAAGCTGTTATAAATCAGGTGCACCCCTTTTCTTTACAGCGGTGTGCCTTTTTCTCTCCCGAAAACGTTCAACTCACTCACAGTTTAGTGTTGCTCGAGGCAAGAAAACTGAAAGAGATGAGAGCTAGAAGAAGAAACACTCTCAGGGTTTCTGCAGATATACAGATTACTGTCACTGGCCTACAGCTGCCTCTGTGCCTGAGTTGCTCAGGGTCTTTCACCCGGTCCAGTTTGTGGGGCTTGTGAGGCATGTGAGACCTCTGCCCGTGCCTCTTATTGCCCCCACGTGTACCTGCATACATTACAGCAGTGAAGGCAGCAACAAGGTCAAAAACACCTGCTACTCAGGTGTTATTAGTCACGTCATACTGGACAACCCCTTTTCCCCTCAGCTCAGCAGAAAGTGGATGGGTGGATAGAAATCTGTGACAGCTCAGTAACTGCACAGTGTTTGTGAAGTCAGTGAAGAATTGTGTTGTGATTTTTGCTCTGGTTGAGCACCCTTACATGTAATGATGAGTGGCTGAACAGCATCTTTAATTCCTGATAGTATTTTTATTTCTTGTAATGACTAGTTTCACCTGGTAAAAGTTTCAGGTCCAAGGATGAGGCGATGTAAGGAAAGGGGAGTTCTTAGTGTCATGGAAAACCTTGGACTGCACAGAATAGTTCTATGTAGTGATTGTGACATCACCTACTGGTTAGTAAAGTCCTCTTGTACAACTTCAAATTAATCATCATCTTTGGTTTTTGACACTAGATGCCATGAGTGCAGGGTAGATCTGACGGTTATATATTCTGCACAGTGATGATGTGACTGCGACAAAACCAGAACAAACAGACTCAGGAACAGTTTCTTCACCAGAGCAATCACCACCCTGAACTCACACACACTCACCCACTGTAACTGTGCAACACCCACATCTCTGTGCAATATTAGATTATTCATACTGTGGCTAACGCCTGAATTAGAGATTAAATTGCTGTCAATCATAGACTATATATATATATATATATATATATATATATATATATATATATATATATATATATATATATATATATATATATATATATATATATATATATATATATATATATATATATATATATATATATATATATATATATACATATAGTATTTCTGTTTGAAGTTAATGGGAATCTGTGTTTCTCTTCTTTTACTGCCCCCTGTGAGCTCCCACAAATGTCTCTCCAAGCTGTGGTCAAGCATTGGGCTGTTTATCATTAGACATGTTTCTCCCACAGGCACACAGAGAGCTGTCAGAACGCACAGCAGTGCCACAAACTGTTAAGCTGTTAGCAATGGAAAAAGTTGTGGAGGGCGAACCCAAGGCAGAGTTCATGGAGCTCAAATGAAAACAAACAGACAGCCACAAAGAGGCCTACTTACTCACGCAAATACTGAATAAAGAGGAAAAAAGCAGTGGAGGCATGCGGTGGATTGTCCACATGCAACAGTGTGCTATCTGTGTATTTGTTTGGCTGAAGAAGCAGAAATGAATTATGTCTGTTTATTTCTAATACAGTTAAAATGATTGTCTGATGGCTTGTACAGTCACATATGAAACTCACATTTTCTGCTAATGATGGTTGTGCATGGATTTCATTATGTGTCAGGTCTTCAACTTTGTGTAATAGTCAGGCTGCACAGGTCAGAGTGTTTACGTACATGCTGCGTGGGCTCTAAGTAAGGTGAGCTGGCAGGTGTCCGTGCATCTGTTTGAAGCAGGGGTGCTCAGGGGGCCCTTCCCTCCTCAAAGAATCTGTGCAACAGGACTAAACAGACAGGGTGGGAAAGGCATATCCTGCGATTTTCCTGCAGTGGCTGTCCAAATAAGGGAATCACTAGTGTCAGCTGTTGCTTACACAAATTTCAGGTAGATGCATAAGTGTGTTTATGTATGTGTTATGACTGTGTGTGTGTTTGTGTATGTGGTTTGTGTGTGCGGATATGCAGCCTGACAGATCAGTTTTCCAGCAATGAGAGAACCTGTTTTGTGGCAAAGAAACCAGCAACTGAAGCTCCACTCAAGTCAGAAAGTGAGCTTCACCTTTGCTGCTGCAAACCCAGGATCCTACATCCAGGATATTCTAGATCCAGTACAGGCGCCACAGTTTATCATTAACCTGTTAAAAGCAAACAAGCTATAAGATTTCAGTTTAACACTCCAGTTTTCATGATGCAGAGTGTCGCTAGCTTATACTTTTATTTGCATACTTTAGTCGTATTATAAAGCTTTAGCACAAGCAACCATTTGAATTTTAGACCTGCACAGTTAAATTTCATAGAATGATAGCAGAAATCCTCTGAACTGAAGAGGCAAGCTGAACATGACATGACTTGCTGAAGGTGGTTTATCCATCTCCAATGCATGCGCGCGCACACACACACACACACACACACACACACACACACACACACACACACACACAGTCAACAGCACGTTGCCAAGTTTGTCATAATCCCCTGCCTGGAAGTGGTTGTCTAAACTAGCTTTGTTTTCTTGCTGGCATGTTTTTGACACTGAGCAGCTCAAATGAATGTATTGTTTAAGTCACTCAACTGGTTGAGTTGTTGATGGCCAAGGCTGAGTAGATTTTTTGTGTAACTTGCACTCTTTGACCTTACGTAATGTAAGACATAGTGTTTGTTTTACTTATAAAGACATATTTTAGACAAATGTGATCATGTGACTTAGTCACATAAAGTCAGTTGAGCTGAAGGTTAAATCATTTGGAGACCTATATTTTTTTTTTTGTCCCATGTCACCAGGGTTGGGGTTAGGATTTGGAGTTGGGGTTGGGGTTGATTATGAGTTGTCACATGGTGATAATTTAGACCTCTAAAGGCTTAAAACCTTTAAAAAGTTTGTATTACCTCAAATGATTTCAGTTTTTCTCTGCTTCTTTTTCCAATGCAGCCACCATGAAGAACAATAAAAGCAATCTAATGTTTCCTGGATTGAATGGGCAGAACGGGAACAGCATGGACACTACACCCTTCAGTGAAGGGGACATGCTGCTCCAGGTAGGAGACAGGAATAGTTTAACTGTACATGTATCTCAGAGGGGGCATATGTATCATACATTTATTGCTTTTTTGATGCGCCTGCACTTGGTCACAGCATGTCCATTTAAAAACAGAAAGCTGAAATTACAGGAAAGACAAAATACTAAGGTGCAGCATCCTGATGGCAAAAATCATAACCATGACTGTTTTTCTTCACTATCAGCATCACAGTTATTTAACATGAGACTCACCTTCAAAACTTTAAGGATTTTAAAGAAATTCTGTCTTTTAAATAAATAAATGGAAATAAGTGGAAAAAATCAGTGGATCTGGTAAGGGCAACAGGACCGCCTCACTGTGAGACTGTGAACTCCATCTCACAGCAGCAGCCATGTCCCCAGATACCAGCACCATGACTGTGTTTAGACAGGGTCTGTCTGCTTAGGCAGAGGGCTGGATCTCTGCACGTTTAGCTATTCAAACCTTGTTTTTCCTTTTCCTTTTTGAAATTGATCTTGTTGGTCAAAGATGTCGAAATGTCATCTTGTCTCAAAGTGAAGCGAAGTGAAAGCATTTAAGGACAGCTGAAAAGCCATCCATCGCTTTAAAGAAAAGAGAACTTTGAGTGTTCTGTTACAAGCCTCATTCACCCAGTTACACCCAAGTCCCACAGCCTGATTGATCAATGAGCAGCCCGGGACTAGCAGGTGCACAAACACACAGTCAGCCTTTGTTTATTTGTGCCATAGTTGTGTTGTGCTGAGCTGTCCATTCAGCAGGAAGTTATGACACTACCCTGGCAGTACTTGCCCAAACCTTGTCAGGCACTAGTTACTCAAACCAGTGCCTGACAAGTATATATTAACACTCACCTGCCAGATACATTTCAACACTGTTCTGCATAATGACCACAAGAGGTGGTGATTAGACAATTCAAAGGCCCTTTGAGAAGCAGCAGCTGTTGATACAAACAAGCAGCAGGATTTGCAGCCCTGTGTCTTTTGCAAAACATCATAGAAACATATTTGAGAAAGTCCTGCACAGCACCCTGTAGCAATTTAAACTTTATATTGTGACCAAACAGAAATGGCACATAGTTCAGTTGTGTGGTATGATCCACTCAAGAGCAAAACCACAAAGGAAGACACATGCAGCTTCTTAATAGCTTACTACTACACAAACATAATGTTACAGCGCATGTTTTGGGAGATTACAAAACACAAATGAAAAAACACAATGAATGTCTTGTTATATGGTAAAATTCTGTAGAATGTGTTCATCACTGCGATGTCTGTGCAGGCTCTGAATGGGTTTGTAATGGTGGTCACATCAGCGGGACTGGTGTTCTATGCCTCCTCAACAATGAAGAACTACCTGGGTTTCCACCTGGTGAGTTCCTGGACACACACACACACACACACACACTATATATATATATATAAAATAGAGAGAGAGGGAGAGTGCGAGGGTATATTTTGAATGATGATTTGGCAGCAAGAACTGCAAGTAAGCATTTGTGATAATTAAGATTGAGTCTTTCACATTGCTGTTGAGGAATTTTGGTCCACTCTTCTATGCAGAGTTGTTTTAATTCAGCCACATTGGAGGGTTTTCAAGCATGAGCAGCCTGTTTAAGGTCCTGCCAAAGCATCTGAATCAGCTTTAAGTCCATACTTTGAGTCGACTACTCCAAAACTTTTGTTTTTTTGGGCCATTCAGAGGCAGACTCGATGGTGTCTTTCAGATCATTGTCCTGCTACATAACTTGAATGTGCTTCAGCTTCAGGGCATGAACCAGAGATTCTCCTTCAGGATTTTCTGCTAGAGTGCAAAATTCATGGTTTCATCAATTACAGCAAGTTGCCCAGGTCCTGAAGCAGCAAAGTACCCCCAGATCATTGCACTACCACCACCATGTTTGGCTGTTGGTATAACGTGCCTTTTATAAAAGGCTGTGTTAGTTTTATACCAGATGTAACAGGACTCAAACCTTCCAAAAAGTTAAACTTTTGTCTCCTCCGTCCACAGAATATTTTCCCCAATGTCTTGGGGATCATCAAGATATTATGAGACAAGCCTTTGTGTTCTTTTTGGTCAGCAGTGGCTTTTGCGTTGGAACTGTCGTATAGATACCATTTTTGTCCAGTTTCTTTGTTATCATTGAAACATGAACGCTGAGTGCAGGTGAGACCTGCACTTCTTTAGATGATGTTCTGGGTTCTTTTCTGACCTCTCCGAAGAGTCTTTGATGCACTCTTGGAGTAATTTTGGCAGGTTAGCCACTCCTGGGAAGGTTCACTACTGTTCCACACTATCTCCACTTGTGGATACTAGCTCTCAGCGTGGATCACTGGAGTCAGCTGTTTGTTACTTAACCCTAGAACTCTAACATGAGTTTTGTAACACTATCACTCTGACTTTCACATGGGTGAAAATCATACAGCGTTAGCATTCTAGGGTTAATAAATTAAATCATCATTTAAAAACTGCATTTTGTATTTACACAGATTATCTTTGACAAATATTCTTTGATGATCTGAAACATTTAAGTGTGATGAATATGCAAAAACAAAGGGGCAAATACTTTTTCACAGCATTGCAGGAAACCATTTCTACACAATTCTTTCTGATATTAAAAAATACAAAAATAAAAAGAGTTTTCAGTCAGTTAGGCATAGGTCAGTTTTTCTGAAGTGGGCTTGGATGTGGCTCAGATCTATAGTTATTGTGTTACCTGCAGTAACTAGCAGTAGGCGACACCGCAGAGCAGACAGAGAAGCTAAAGCTATGCATACGGCCATGGACATTTTCAGGAGCAATTCACATTTTAGACAACTAAAAGAAGTCAATATATGGATGCTATATTTAGAACATTTTCACTGCTCTATCTGCTGACAGTGCTTAGAGGCAAGGAAGCAAAGAACTTCCGCTCCACCAGGCTTGACTGACAAATGCGGTATGTCATAGGAGTTGTTCTTTTGTTGCTGCCAAGATTTATTACTTAGTTATTATGCGACTTTGGTGTTTGAAGGGGTTATTTTGAATATGAACTTGCACCTTAAAATGCAGAAGTCACATAAATGACCAGAAACCCCAATTTTAAATGTAGTGTTTAAAGATCCAAGGAGTAGAGGTGGATGAATTTATCTACCTGGGGTCAACCATTCAAAGCAGCAGACAGTGCAAAAGAGAGGTGAAGGAAAGAGTGCAGGCAGGGTGGAGTATCAGGGTGATTTGTGACAGCAGGACAGCAGCAGGAGTGAAAGGGAAGGTTTACAAAAAGGTAGTCAGACCTGTTATGATGCATAGGTTGGGGACAGTGGCACTGACAAAAACAGGAGGTGGAGCTGGAGTTGAAGATGTTAAGCTTTTCACTGGGTTGGACCAGGATGGGCATGATTAGAAATAAATACATCAGAGAGATGGCTCAAGTTGAGTAGTTTAGAGACAAAGTTAGAGAAGCAAGGCTGAGATGGTCTGGATGTGCAGAGGAGGGTTAGTGGCTATACTGGGCAAAGGATGTTGAATATGGAGCTCCCAGGTAGGAGGAAAAGAGGAAGACCTCAGAGGAGGTTCATGGATATACTGACGGAGGGCATGCAGAGGGTTGGTGTGACAGCAGAGGATTTTAAGGACAGGGTTACAATAGAATAGAATAGACTAGATGGAGGCAGATGAGGCCGTGGCGACCCCTAAAGGAAGCAGGCAAAAGCAGAAGTTTGACAACAGTCTGGTGGCTTTGAAGGCTTTAGCCAGCTTTTGTCTCAAATGCATTAAATTACACTGTCAAACTTTCATGTATTTGTTGCTGGACCAGTGCCATGTCCTCTCTGTGCTGCAGGAGACTGAGCAGAGTGAGAACAGTGTATTGAGGACAAAGCTGGATATTGCTGTGGTTTTACGAAAGAAATAATAATAATTTTCACAACCCCATCTCTTTTGAAAATCTGCCAACAGTCGGATGTGGTTCACCAGAGTGTGTTTGAACTTATCCACACTGATGATCGAGCCATCTTCAGAGAGCAGCTCCACTTTGCTCTCAGCCCACCTGTTGCAGCAGATGAGGATGGTAAGTGCTTTTCAACTAACATGAGCTGTGGAGGAATACATGTTTCACATTCTGCATCCCATTTGGGATTGCTCCTTTGCTCCAAACACGTCCTGTCATGGCTTGTTTCATGTTGATGTCCTGGTAAGACCAGCCACAGTACAAGGTCCAACAGGAAAGGTTTTTGTCAGTGCAACAGTTACAGTCAGCGCACTGAACGTTTTCAGTTCTGGAAGGCAGGCAGGTCCGTTTAGCACCCAGACTATTTTTTCACAGGGTTCTGTAATCCTGCTGTAATATGCTGAAATAAGCATTGCAGTCCCTGACAAAACATTGTCTGGATGGCAGCATGTGTTGCTCAAAAATCATTCAGTATTGTATTTATTAAGTATGCCAGCTGATATGCTTCTTCGTCAGTGATGAATGTTTAACCACGTGGACTGGAATTTGACTGCCTGACGGAGGTCAATAACTGTACCTGTAATCCAGCCACTCATCCTCTTAGTCATGCATCCACTTCAGGGTCACAGTGGGGCTGCAGCCTATCCCAGCTGTCACAGGGTGAGAGACAGGATATACCCTGGAGAGGTTGTCAGCCTATCAGAGGGTTCCACTAATGTAGAATTTCTATTTATTCTGTAATTCTTGTTTCTCTGCTACATGAAAATGCACCAAACTCTTGACAGCTACAAAACCGAGGTGTTAACTGAACTGGCCCTTATTTAAGGAGTCACTATCCTAGTATGGCATAAATCACTGGTTCGGAGCAAACTGTTCTGTCATGTAATAGTTCACCTGCCCTCTCAGCCTTGCAGAGTTGTGGTAACACGATGATGTACAATCCTGAGCACCTCCCACCAGAGAACTCTTCCTTCCTGGAGCGGAGTTTTGTGTGTCGCTTCCGCTGCCTCCTGGACAACTCCTCTGGTTTTCTGGTTAGTTTCATTCCTTAGTTTAGCTCAGAAAAACTGCCAAGAGAAAAATGCATCTCAAGCCTTTCCTTATGTTAACCAGGCTCTGAAGTTCCAGGGGCAACTGAAGTACCTCCACGGCCAAAGTCTGCTGACGGACAGTAACAGACCTCAGCTGGCCCTGTTTGCGATAGCCATGCCTGTCCAATCTCCATCCATTGTGGAGATCAGAGCTAAAGTGCTCCTGTTTCAAACCAAGCACAAGCTGGACTTCACTCCCACGGGTATTGATAGCAGGTGACGCAAATTCTTTCATTATGCTTTGTTTACTATATTATCTGGGCTGGTTGATTTTTTTTTTTTTTTTTTAATTTTTTAACATTTTATATTCTTCAGATATTTGTTTTAAAAAGCTCGAGGAACTCAGTCTAATAATTGGAAATTCTGCTCAATCCATTGAAGTCAGCTTTACTACTGCCTCTATAACTGTTTTGTTTTTTGTGTCTTTGCAGGGGGAAGGTCGTTCTGGGCTACTCAGAGACTGAGCTGTGTATGAAAGGCTCCGGCTACCAATTTATCCACGCAGCTGACATGATGCACTGCGCCGACAACCACATCCGGAGTATGTTAGCAATTCAGAGTCAGCCTTCACATTAAATATCATTTAAAATATCATATGGAGATGCTGCAGCATACATACCATACCACATATTGCATACAATACACATACCATACATATTGTTAAATATGGTTGGCAATAAAACATAATACAAAACAGCTGTGATTTCTCATGTGAAGACCAAAGATGATTGAGAATGTTTGAATCCAGATATCCGACCGAACTGAGATTCCTCATCAGACCAAAATAATCAACTCATCAACTATAGATCCCAGACACTAATGATGCTTTAGGAGCCATCACGATTCCTCATAATTTGAGTCTATGAAGTGACATTTTGAACTAGGCATCAGTTCCACATTTAATTCTATTAAAACTAACAAACAAACAAAAGAAATGATTAAGAAGTTGAAAATAAAAAAGTTAAAAGGCTACATTTAAGACTGTAACAAGACAACATATCAAATCTTGACATTTAAAATCTTACCGATCTATGAAAAAATATGTGTGATGAATTTGATATGTAACAAAGTCGTGACGGGCGCATTTCTTTTTACATTACTTTTAACAACAGTATTACTAGATGCTGTTGTTTTTGAAAGTGACGTGTTTCCCCATGTTCAGCTGTTCACCAGCTGAAACCTCCTTTTTGTTGTTATAATTTCTAGACTAAATACTTTTAGTAGGTGACAGGCCGGGGCTGCAGAAAGGCCACTTTAGCATCTGGACTGTTTTACTACAGAGCCTTGCTCTTGAAAAACTGAAGATCACAGCTTTTCAATATCGGTTTTCTGGCTTTTCACTTGTGTACTGAGACTTCTCATATTTATAAATTTCAAATGATATTATGATGAATCAAAATAGGTTTTTGTTAGTCTATTGAATCAATAACAACAGACATGGTATTAGTTCAGTCCGAATTAGGATGGTCCAGCTGGGCCAGCTCTTTATCCTCTCAAGGCTATTCAAGTGTGCGTGGGAGTTTGCCCATCTAGTCTAAATGTGTGTTTTTGGACTTGAAGAAGGCATTTGACTGCGTCCCTCGAGGTACCCTGTGGGAGGTGCTGAGAGAGTGTGGGGTGTCCCTGTGCAGCTGCAGTGAGAGCTTGGTCTGTATTGCCAGCAATAAGTCAGACTCATTTCCTGTGGGTGTTGGACTCTGCCAGGGCTGCCCTTTGTCACAGATTCTGTTCATAATTTTTATGGACAGAATTTCTAGGTGTAACCATGTGGTGGAAGGCTTCCACCTTGCTGGCATCAGAATGTCATCTCTGCTTTTTGTGGATGAGGCAGTTCTGTTGGCTTCATCAGGTGGAGGCCTCCAGCTCACAGCGGAACAGTTTGCAGTCGAGTGTGAAGCGGCCGGCATGAGAATCAGCACCTGTAAGTCTGAGGCCATGGTCCTCAGCTGGAAAAGGATGGAGTGCCCTCTCCGGCTCAGGGACAAGTTGCTGCCCCAGGTGGAGGAGTTCAAGTATTTCTGGGTCTTGTTCACAAGTGAGGGGACAACGGAACGGGAGATTGACAGACAGATCGGGGATCTGAGTGTGAAAGCAAGGCTGTCGATTTACTGGTTGATCTACGTCATCAAAAGAATAAGATCGCAAATACAAGCGGCAGAAATGAGCTTCCTCCGAAGGGTGGCTGGCCTCTCCTTTAGAGATAGGGCGAGGAATGCAGCCATTCGGGAGGGGTTCAAAGTAGAGCCGCTGCTCCTCCACATTGAAAGGAGCCAGTTGAGGTGGTTCAGGCATCTGACTAGGATGCCTCCTGGGCACCTCTTGGGTGAGGTGTTCCAGGTATGTCCTACCAGGACGAGACCCCGGGGCAGACCCAGGACACGCTGGAGAGATGCCTGGGAATGCCTTGACATTGGGCTGGGGAGAGGGAGGCCCGGGCTTCTCTGTTTAGGCTGATCTGTGAGAAGTTACATTGTTGTTTTTGTTTTTGTCATTACAGAGGTTGTTGTTGCTATGTACTAATTTTTTTTTTACAAAAAAATACTTGGATATAATATTCAAAATCTAAAAGATTTCTTCAACATTTGACATGTAGTATCTATACCATTAAAATGGGCTTCAAATGATTTGTAAATCATACATTGGTATAATGCTTAGTCAGCAGTTTAATCTACAGATTCTCTTTTTAATAGACCACATCCTGCCAAAAATATATGTTAAACATTTCTTTAAGAACAAATACAAGACATACATTCTCCTTGTTAACCCCCTCTCATATGTGTTTTTTCATCTTAATGTATAACAGTGCTGAAAACAGGAGAGAGTGGTTTGACCGTGTTCAGGCTCCTAAGCAAGCCAGGCAGCTGGTTGTGGGTGAAGTCCAATGCCAAGCTGATCTACAAAGGAGGGAGACCTGAATTTATCATTGCATATCAGAGGGCTATAAGGTGAGTGTTGGAGCCTTTCACTGGTTGCTTAAAGTATGAAATCAGATGGTAATGTGACACTGTCAACCAAGAGTCCAGTTAAACCCAAAAATAAGAGGTTGTCTCATAAGGAGTCAGAACGTGGTATCAGTAATGTGCTGTGTTCTGTTTGGTGTGTTTCAGTAACGCTGAGGGCGAGGACTATCTCCGTCAGAGGCGACAGCAGCTTCCCTTCAGCTTCACCAAAGGAGAGGCCACCCTCTATAACACCGGCCCCACGGTGGATATCCCACAGTTTCAGTCCAATAAAATGTTCAGCAACAGTGACATGAAGAAAGATGTGGTGCCTGGCTCTTTGCTGGACTGCTTCTTGAGTCAGGATGAAAGTGCTTACACTCAGACAGTGAAGACCCCTCTACCTGTGGATCAGGTCTTCATGGACAGCAGGGCCCTGGTCAGTGTTGTCAGTGATGCATGGCAGGGGAACGAGGCAGTGGCTACAATGAGTGAGCCTGTTGTGGTGAAAGAGGAGACCAAGCAGTCAGTGATGGCTGTGATTGACAAGTTTGAGAAAATGGCAGAGAATGGTGATTTTTGTGCAGCTTTGCAAACTCTGGAGGTAGATAATGCTGAGCTTATAGAGTGGGAAAATGCTCTGAAAACATTAGGTCAGGAGGATCCACAGAATAAGGTTCGATCTGACTTGGACAATATTGTCGCTAGTGACATATTTGACTATATTGATAGCATTTTGTTCAAGGAGAAAGCAGAAGAGTGTCTGGACACTCTTCCTCCCAACTGCCTCACAGTTATCAACAACCATCAGCAGGGCCCCTTCACTCAGGCTGCCCACTTTTCAGCCACTGATCTCTGTGAGCCACAGCTATTACAGGCACCCAGCCCCGATTGCACTTACTCTCCCGTGAATGGCCTCCACATTCACCAGCAGGATCCAGTCACCGCAGCAGCGACATCAGGGCAAAGCATGGTGGAACCTGCTCATATGTTCAGCAGCACCCAGAAACTCTCTCACCAGGGTCCCCAGACTGACACCAGCCTGCTTTCTCTTCAGCAGCTGCAGCTTCATGACATCTTCAGCCCATCTATTGAGCTCCCTGATCTCACTGTCCCTGACAACTCAGCTGATGATGCTTTAGCTCCTTTTCATTCTCATGGGCAGGCATCACACATGGACTTCCATCAGGAGATTTCTGTCCAGCAGGCCAACCATCTCCTGCTACATCAAAACAGTTTGCAGGCACCAGCAATGGCACTACCAAACAATACACCTGTTGTAATGAAGCTGCAGTCTCCAATTGTAATGGACAGCGTGCCTCCACTGATTCCTTGCAGTGACTTTACTTTCACTAATACTCCTAATATTCCCTTTCAGTTTTCATCACCTTGTCTGCAAGAAAGCCTCCCTTTTGAAAAGCACAACGTTCATCTTCAGCAGTGGGCACAGATCCAGCAGCAAAAGCTGCCTCATGCTAGCATCATGCAGAATGGACACAGGACAAATCCAGCACTCCAGAGCCAAAATTCACAAAGCCAAGCTTTGCCCTGTGCTTTTTTTTTGCCGAGGAATGACACCGGGCCGACCCAAACACAGCAGGGGGGACTGGCAGGTTGCCAGAAAGATACGCCTAGCAGCTGCATGTTTGGCCAACACTTTTCTTCCAGGCCAGCAGCAGGTGACATCCTGCCTATCTCTGCATCTTCAGGCCTCACAGTGGCTGGCACACCTTTGGATCAGGGTTCTCTTCAAGGTTCCTGCTGCTTCCAGTGGAGCCACCGTGAGCCTGTAGTGGGCACATCAGCCATCATCCAGGAGAACGTTAACAACAGTCCTCTTATTGCTCCGCCCAGCATGCCTTCCACAGAGCACTCACACAACATTCAGCACTACCTGGAAGGCAACAAACACATACTGGTAAGCACTCCCACGACATAACAGAACAGAAAGGTCACTCCCAGTTCATGCTATAGCATTAGTCATCCGTGATCTATGATGTGTCAATGTAGATATTTTTTTGGAATATCTTCTACTTTTCCCCCACATTATCGTGCAGTATTTGTTCTGCCACCAAATGGAGATACCAATTGTATAATTTGCAGTCTCTACAAATACCATTGAATTTCTATGATTCTTATTACCAAAATACAAGATTTTATTTTTCTGAATTCTGTTTCTTTAAAACACATTACAAAATACCAAGATTATCTTCATTGTCTGTTATCAGTCTATGATAGTCTATGATTGGATGTCAAGCTGGTAGAACTTCACACGAAGTACTTTCTTCCAGCCAGAACTTCATAGATTCAAAACAAAAATTCCTCCATAAATGAGCTGAGTTGAGGTTTTATTGTCATTTCAGATATATACACGTACATACTGTATTGAAACAATGTTCCTCCAGGGACCAGGGGCTGCTCCATAGAACAAAAAGTGCAAGACTCATACAGTACACAGTGCAATAAATACAAAAAAAATACACACTTTAGTAAATACAGAAAAAAGCTCCTATTCAAAGTAACGATGGAAGAAGACAGTATGATGGACGATTTACATTAATGTACATTTAGCGGCATAGATTCTGGATTAGTGCAAATTGCAATATTGGTTACAGTAGTAGTAGTACTATGAGGTTACAGTAGTACAGTCACAGTAGTGCAATATAATGGCTGTGTGCATTAAGTTATGTGTCAAGAGTCCATCATTTATGTTTGTGTGCGTGTGCGTGCATGTCATAGTCCAACATGAATGTGTGTATGTATGTGTAAGTCTATAATGTATGCGTGTGTGTGTGTGTATATCAGTCCATCGTGTGTGTATCAGAGTCTGTCGTGATTCTTCTTCTGCTGCCTCTTCCTGGTTTTAATGGTCCTACTGCTTCCAGAGATGAACATGTGCAGAAAACACTTTTAGCTTACACTGTAGTACAAGTAACAAGCTGCACATTACTAGCACCCTCATCATGTGTGCTTACTTTTGAGCCTATAATTTGCACTGCTCTTGGTAAATTCCATTGGTCATTATTAAAATTAACACCTTGAATCTGTGTTCTGGTAAATCACCAGCAAAATTTTCCATTCTTTCCATTTTCTTTTTTTTTTTTTTTTAATTGCAGCATCACATTTATTTCCCCAGCACAGTAAATCTGCCCCTAAGTTCTACCTTCCACCTTCAGTGGATCTGTTGCTGCAGTTTTATGTTTTTTGAGTTGATACATCAGTTCGAATCAGACCCACCATCAACACATTCATAAAAAGCACTTTTTGCTACATCTAAGTGCTTTTGATCTGACATTCACACACACACATTCACACTCCGATGGGTGCATCAGGAGCAATTCAGTTCAGTACCATTCCTAATGATACTTTGGCACCAAGACTGGAGCAGCCAGGGATTGATCCACCAGCTTTCCGATTAGATGATATGCTCTACCTCCTGAGCCCACAGCCAACCATGGTTGCAGTCTTCCATGCCTGTCTGCAGGTTTGAGACTGTTTCTGCTCCCAGACCACCAAAGAACAAACCAAACATGTAATTTATTATTAGACCCAACTGGCTTCTCTCAAAATGAGCCCAGCCACCACTTTAATCATATTCTGGATCTTGTTCTACATATGGCATAGAAACGAAACATTTAACGATATTCTCTGAAAATCCTTTTTGTCTGATAATTTCTTAATAAGATTTAAATTTACAATAATGGATTACACAGCAGTGGGGGGTACGTTTCATTACAGTGGAAGTCTTTCTGAAAGTGTTGTAACTAATTTAGGACTAATTTAAGGATGCAGTTCCTCCACTGTTATCATCTTCAGTTCAATTCAGTTTTATTCATATAGCAACAAATCTGTGTCCCAGTGGCAGGTGGGTCACACAATGGCATCAGCACTTTACATATGACTGGGTAGTATTAGTGATTTATAGCCAATAGCTGGTGTAGTTTAGGTTTTTTAAATTAAATTTTCAAGGAAATAAATTATGTTCTCCCTGCGCCTGTTTTTTTTATTTATCTTTTTGTATTTGTGAAGAAATTCATGAAGTTATTAATAGTCAGCTATACAGGAATACTTGGCTCAACAGAGCTCTGACTTTTTGTCAGCCTGGCTACAGTGCCAGGCCTGGGGTTGTTCTTATTTCCTTTAATCAGTGATGTGCTAGCACAATGCAGAGCAGCTACCTAAATTCTGCTCCCACTGAGCTGGATTATCTCATTAATAGTGTTTCATCCTCACTGTGTATGAGTCTGGATACTGTGTCTCCTCTGAACAAAGCCTCAAATCAGATGTGCTTGACTCCCTGGTATAACTCACAGATACGCACCTTAAGCTGGAGAGGAAATGGCATCTCACTAATTTAGAAGGTCTTCATTCCTCTAACCCTGGAAAAGCAATGACTTCATGATGCATGAGTGTATTCCCTTCACTCACCTCTTTTCATTCTCTATATTAATGCACCACTCTGCATTTAATCATTTTAATCTCTGGCTCTCTTCTACACTGTGCCTTTTGTCCTGTCCCCCCCACCCCAACCGGTCACAGCAGATGACCCCCCCTCCCTGAGCCTGGTTCTGCTGGAGGTTTCTTCCTGTTTAAAGAGAGTTTTTCTTCCCACTGTCACCAAGTGCTGCTCATAGGAGCTCGTCTGATTGTTGGGGTTTTCTCTCTATCACTGGAGGGTCTTTACGTTACAATATACAGTGCCTTGAGGTGGATTCTGTGATTTAGCACTATACAGATGGCTGGGCAGCTGTGGGTCAGGTGGTAGCTGGTCTCCTACCAATTGAAAGATTGGACGATCAATCCCTGACTCCTCCAGTCTACATGCTGAAGTATCCTTGGGCAAGGTACTGTACCCTAAGTTTCCCCCAGTGCATCCGTCAGCGTGTGAATGATAGAAAGCACTGAGGCATAGATAAAAGTGCTGTATGAATGTGTTTGTGAATGAGACTTGCAGTATGTGGTACTTTTAGTGCTCAGCTGAGTAGAAGGATGCTATATAAGTACAAGTATATTTACTGTCTGGCATGGTTCATCCTCTGGAACTCCTCATATTAAATCCAGCTGCGAATGTTTTGTATACTCCTTACTTCAAGATGATCCGTCTGCTCACAGAAAGGTCCGTCTGTTATTACAGAGACATCTCCTTTTATCTTCTTTTACAAACTGTTTTTAATAGCGTGGATTGAGGAGCACATTGCTCTTGTTGTGACATACTTTCTGTTCTTAACTGGCTTCCTGTTCATAACATCTCTGATTTTTATTCTTCAGAATCATTACACAGTCATTACTTCGTTACTTCAGTCATACAGTCATTTTAATCAACATACTGCATTTCAAACAAAGTGGCACGATTGCGTGTAGATATTTGCTAGGTGAATGAGGCCTTGGGGATCTCAGCCTCTGTGGTAGTCTGTAACTGCTTTATGCAATCACTCCATTATTTTATCTGTGTTTCATGCACATAGTCCAAAAAGTCTGTGCCTTTTTCTACGACTATATGCAACAATAAAGAGATCTAACAAAATAATATGATGATTGCTATTAAAGGTAACAGAGCTTTCACCCAAAACTAACTGAACGAGTCTGCTAAGCTGTGTTTGTATTTGTCTCAGCTAAATACCCTGTTCTCTCTGTTCAGCAGAATGATCTCAGCACGGCTGAGCACAGTGGGACTCCTGTCACTCTTTCTCTAATGTAGCCCCATGTCTGATGGAGCAGAGGCAACCCTCCATGTTGCTGCTGGTGCTACAGCTGCTGGAGAAGGACAAACCCCAGTTTATTCTTTGCCTGTATCAGTGCTTAGCCACACATTCACACGCTTCACTTGTGTTATTATTGTGTTTTATATCCCTCTGTATCATATTCACTTTGTCCAGGCTGTTATGTTTAAAATGTGTTGCTTTAGTGAAGATCCACTATGATAATAATGAAGTATGAAGCTGCAGGTGCATTCACCAGGATGGAGCTTGAACAGGAGGGTGGCTCAGGTGAATCTAAACAGCCAAAGATGTTTTTTTAATAAGGGAATTCAGATTTGAATGCATAATGATGTTTTTAGTGTAATCATTCTAAACTTTGATGCTAAAGTTTGTTAAAGTTATAATCTATATAACAACAGCATAAAAGTCACTGAGCTTTGCCTTTGAATTGATATAATTACAGATAGAATAATCTGTATATTTTCAATAAAACCCTTAAAGGGCCTGACTGCAGTGTATAAATGTGATACTAGTTTTACAAGAAGGTCTGCACATGCTCAGAATGCCTTAGCATGTGATGCCTGTGTTATCTGTGTGCAGTGTAAATGAGAGTATATGTTCCAGTATGCAGAGAGAGCTCACGTCCCCAAATTTCACACCAGCACTTGACATGTCAGGAAGAAGCAGGGAACACCACAATCCTGCCTTTGTGAGGCTGCTTTCATCCTTTGGGTTTAGTGAAGTAAAAAATGAGCATTGTTGGAACTTCATGTGAGTTTGGCTGTATTGGAGTAAGGGGGTGGGGGTAATGTACTGAAACTCCCACTGCTCTACACCTGTGTGTGCCACCTTTAATAAGCATTCATCTCAGTAAAATGTTCAGTGGTTACATTGAAGAAATTCTGTTAACTGGAAAAGCCTGCATGCTTTTTTTGACTGTTGTGTTTACAGGGACAACTTATTTTGAAAAATACTGTACTAATTAAAGCTGCATCCTAATTCACGAGCCACCTCCTTTGAAACATTAGTTTGTTCATATTAAATATGATCTTTACTCTTCTCTAAATTAGCAACACATTCTTATCTCAGGCTGTCATATAATGCTGTTTTCAGATGTCACCTGTGTCTCACAATTGGTGTATTGGCACTGGTGCCTTAACCCTGCCAGGGGACCTGCACAGCCTGTGTTTGGAGGCTTTGGTTCATTTGTACGTGTGTGTAACACTTAGTTTAATGTTTTTATCCACACACAGTTGGGTTTTGTTCTGTCACTGATTTGATTTGATTGGTAGGCCACGTAAACTCAGAGTGGGGTCGGTAGATGCTGAGGGTCATAGTTGCCAACTTTCTGCAGAGTCAGTCACTACAGACCTCCAACCTTCATGTGGCCTTCAGATCAGCTCAAGAACAGTGTGTAGAGGGCTTCATGGAATGGGTTTCCATGGCCGAGCAGCTGCATCCAAGCCTTACATCACCAAGAGTAAGGCAAA
The DNA here is from genome assembly GCF_007364275.1 of Archocentrus centrarchus. Classification (NCBI taxonomy): domain Eukaryota; kingdom Metazoa; phylum Chordata; class Actinopteri; order Cichliformes; family Cichlidae; genus Archocentrus; species Archocentrus centrarchus. Next base: position 380,450 of record NW_022060263.1, on the reverse strand, counting down.
GCGTCAGATGCAGTGGTGGGTGGGAGTGGCAGAGCAGAGTCAGTGTGTGAAGAACTGTGTGGCCTTGACAAAAAGCCATTATATTACACCCCAGGAATGAGAACGGTCTGACAGAGTCATTGTAACTGTGAGGAAGTAGAAAACGTTCACATGTATCACTGCAAACATCTCAGGAGGACCGTGAAGTATTAGCAACCTGTTCCATTACACCTGGACGACAGGAAAGTGATATTTGAGATCAATTCTAAAAGTTTTAGATGTTCTTTACACGTTAGACTTGAATGTGGTACTTAGAAGTACTAAAAATGAGAGCGTGACAAATGACATGCTTCAAAGAATGTCCCCCCTGAACTGTAATGCAGTTCAATTTATGCATTTATACACTGAATTTATACATTCAGTTGCATAAGCAAATACATTTGCAGCAGCTACCCCCAGTTAACTTGTGATCTAGCATGGAAACATACTGAAATAAATGTTGCATTATCCACACTGAGCCATATCCAGTGTAATCCTATAATTTCTCCTGTCACGTATCGCTGATCGGCAGCTGAAATCCATTTCTGTGCATTTTTGTATAAAGCAGAACAAGTGAAATTAATTTTCCTCTGTAGTTCTTTTTTTCCTCTATGTCCTTCAGAGGCGCACTGGTTTAAGGGGAGTCATGTCCATACAGTAGGAGATACAGTAAATTAATGAGGTTGCAGCCAGCCCTCAACATGTGAAACAATACAAACAAGATTAACAAACAATGAAAATGTAGCAGAAAGTTTTCAGTGAACCGTGGAGATGTCTCTTGGTCTGTTTCCTGTTTCGTACCCTTTGGTCTACTTTTATTTGATTCTTTTCATCAGATGTAGTCTGTAATATCCACACTACATAAGCAGAAATCATTGTCTCAATTCACCTCAACGGGAACAGCATGAACACGGCAGCTTTTTCCTCATTCCTGCTGCACTGTGGGAAATCTTTCAGTATTCAGCTTTTCCATTGGAATCTGTCATGTTTGTGTTTGGAAGTAACTTTTACTATAATGTTTAAATATGAAAAAAAAAAAAATCTTCATTGAAACCTGAAGGAAAGCAGCCCACACTGCCCACAGTCTGTGTAATATGGGCTTTTTTCTTTCTGTGTCCTGGCTGCTCATCGTTCTTTGTTATGTTGAACTTTCACTCCCAGCATGTGGACGTCAGGCCTGTCACAGGCCTTTGGTGTTGGACTTTGATGCAGACTGTAGCCACTATGAAAAACCTGGAGCCAAATGTTTTATCCACAGTAGTGCTGATGTTTTTAACCTTTTTAGATTGTGCCTTGACCGCAGCCATATTTCTGTTCTTTGTAAAAAAAAAAAAAAAATGTAATCCACTTTCATATAGCCAAGTAATTATACTATATGTAACATAAGTTTAAAAAATAATCACCCTTTGTCTAATGTGTTATTTCCATAAATATATGTGTTCAATTATTAACATTGTGTGTGACTTATTTACTCATTTAAAACCATTGCCAGTCTTCCCAGGAGTCGACATCCCAGCCAATTCACCCTAATGCCAGGCTCAGCGCTTTGCCTCAGGCTCAGGCACCAGTTAGCTTCTTACATGTGAGATAAAGACTGAACATGTATGACTGGCTTGGACAGGTTGCTAGGAGAAATCCTCTTCTCTCTGAAACAACATGGCAGCACAACTCAAGTTTGGAAAATTGTATCCAGGCAAACCACACGACTCCTGGAAAAATATCCTTTTAACAGGCAAGAGCAAAGTGAAGCCGTTTGTCCATAATGCACATAATGTCAAAAAACCCCACAGCATATCAGCACAAACACCTCATGCAAACTATCAGGCATGATAGTAATGATCTGGGCGTGTTTTGCAGCCTGGGCAGTTACTGGGTCAGTTCAATTTTATTTATATGCCACAAAATCACAACAGCAGTCACCTCTGTGCTTTATATTGTAAGGACCATACAAAACACAGTAACTGGCGGTTTGTGATATGGGCGACATGGGCTGCCGCCCAGAGTGGCTTTTCATGTAGGGCGGCTTGACCGCCCCTCTCCCCCCAATGCCTTTCATTCAGCAGCGCCTACCGCACTGCTCCATTTGTGGGGTAATGAGCGCCCTCTGCCTGCTGTGTGGTGCATGCAGCTTTCTGCCATAGTCTGACAGGTTGTAACAGAAGGAAAGGGGCAGGCGGGGGATTCTCTCGTTTCGGTTGCTGAGCCTAGAAGGAATCTGTACATCTAATAAAATTAGATGCACACTATTGATAGAACACAAAGCACATTTCATTTATAATACTGTAAATATGGTCATGAATTCACAGTATTTGTGTGAACCTGAATCCTGATGAAAAAAATAACACAAACACGAATCTAGACGGTTAGGACAAATGTTGGTGGATGTTGCCAGATTGGGCAGCTTGTGAACACATTGGATTGGGAAATTATATAGATACATCTCTATTATCATAAAATTATAGAGATGTATGATTTTCCAATAAAAACTTCCTAAAAACCTTCCAAATACGGTGAAAAGCAGCCAATATTTTAACAACTCACCCAAAGCTGTGTATATTTAAATATATATCACACCTGGTGCTATTAACGTGAGTTTCAATGGAGGTTTTGTTGTGTTGGGATGGCAACTGTCAGATCTGGCAACCCTGGGGATTTGCTGCGGTGATAACCTATGCTGCTTCAGAGCGAATTAGATGGAAAGGAGAAGGTCAAAGCCATCAGTTTAGGAAAAAGAACAGAAGAAGAGGAGAAACGAGCAAAAGATAAAGGTAAGCAGAAGCTGTGTAACATTTCAGTTTCTTCCATGTTTTTTCAAATCAAAATTGAAAAGAAATTCTGAGTGTTCTTATGATCCGGGCGGGTCGGCGACAGCCCGGGACTCGAGCCTGCGCCACCCGCGCCTCAGCGTGGCATGTGCATGGGGTCGCCTGCTCCACCGCTGAGCCACCTGGACGCCCCGAGTTTCTTATATTGTTTTTGAAAAAATATAAATAATGACCAAAATAAAGATCATCATTACCGAATATTTATTTTATGTTCTGTGCATCGATCGGTCACTGCAGCTATTCTGATAAAAACACGCAACACAGCTGGTTTTCCCATTAAAAAAAAACTGCTGATATCCAGCAGAGGGCTCACACTCTCAGTCTGACACACACATGCAGTGCTCAGTGAAGACTCACTGAGTGACACTCTGGACTCGATTATTATTATTATTCACTGACCATTCTGGGCACGTGTGCAGGGGTTATAGTATCCGAGAGGTAAGTGGAGGGGGGATTAGCACAATTTTTTTCTCTTAGACTTTAGATCTTGAAAAGATATCAAAAACATGTGTATATATTTTTTATCATAACAAAATGATAACACCAGTAGAATACAATAGTCCTTTTTCTCCCCTGTACTACTAAGTATAGTAGTCACTCCCAAACTCAGAGAGCTGTTGCAGTTTCAGTACTTCCAAAATGAATGAAACTAGCAGAAGTGGGGAGACCGAATGAGCAAATAAGAGGGGAGACCAGAAAAAAAAAATTGTGCAACCTCTATGGAACTTCAATTTTTTGCAATGTAAACATTGTACATTGTACTAATTGTACGAATCCATAAATTAGCTGTAGCAGCAATGGATTTATGTCCTCAAACTTTGGTTGGATCAGCAGTGGAAGGCTACACCACACAACTGAAAAGTAAGCAAGAGAATATTTCTCGCCTGCATAACTTTAACTCTGAGCTTTACTTTTGCATTAGGTTTTCCTTCCCTCTTTCCCACTGCTTGCTCGTAGGGGGTTGTTTGGTAGTTGGGATTTTCTCTGTATTATTGTAGGGGCTTTAAATGTAAAACATGATTTGATGCTATATAAATAAAATTGAATTGAATGGAAAACTTATTCTTATACTCATTTATACTCATTCTTCCCAATGTTATGATTAAAAATATTTGTGCTGCCAGGCACTCATGGAGTACAGTTTATATATAGTATATATATCTACATATATACTAACTGCATAACTAAAAAAATTTAAAAAATCCCCTCTCGCCTGGGTTCTTATGTCTTATTGCCTTTACTGAGAAATCTTCACATTTATTATAGACTTGGAAAGCTGCTCTGCATTTATATTGAATATGAAACAGTTACTGTTGCTGAAATCTATTAACAGCAACTCAGTAAAACATTTCTGCTATGACTGATGACCACCATCACTGAAAGCTGATATTACATCAAATTATACATTGTTACACTTTTTCTGTACATCTGTTGCAGCCCATCAGTACATTACATACTCACTAAAGAGACACTGAAAAAATGAAATGTCCATAAACTCTTGCAAAAAGAATTTTTTTTATATAAACTTACTTGACTTACTGTCAGAGTTCAGCTGAATAATTAGATTTAAATATCAAATGTAAAATTAGGAGCTTCATCTAATGAAAGTTCAAGCTGTGTAAATGATGACCAGAGAAAGTTGTACAGTGTCGTCATGGTCTGGGGTGTTCTTGTTTTTTTGTTTTTTTGAAGGTTTTCCTTATTTTTGTGATCCCTGGTTTTAGGATTCTTATTCTTTGTTTCCATTTGAGTATATTTAATCATGTTTTCAGCTGTGCTGCTTAGTTCGGTTCCTCCCTCTGTGTTTGTGTCTTGGTTCTTTGTGTCTACATTCATTGTCATGCTGCCTCCTGTGTCTGCGGTCTTGTCTCCGCGTTTCCTCTTTTACTCTGTCAGACTTGGTCTCTTGTCGTTTTCCTTCTGGTCTGCGATTACTTTCAGTTGTGCTCCCCACCTGTTGCCTGTTCCCTGATTATCCCTCCGTGTATTTATTGTTTCACTTTTCCCGCGTTGTGTTGTTGTCAGCTCTCCTCGCTGTGTGTTTGTCTCTGATGGGCTCCTCCTAGTTAGTGCTCACAGTGTTTTTAGTTCCTGGTCTGCTCTTAAATTTAGTTTCCAGCAATAAAGCCGTGCTTTTTGAGTTTATGTCCTGTTTCAGGACACTGACGCTGACTGTGGTGATGACTCAGCAAATTAAAATAACCCTTTTCTCCCCTCCTGCTTTTTAAGATAAGCGTCACGGCGAGAGAGTAATGCAATTATTGATTTGGGATTTAGTGCGCACAGCAGTAATATAAACATTTTGATCCAAGTGAATTTAGTGCTGAGTGCTGCTGTTTATGTCTACTGTGTGGATGCACATTGGAGCTCTTGAATGCTGATTCAGCATTCCCAGTATTGAGATCCAGGTACTGTAAACAATACTGTCCTATAGTAAAGAAGTGGAAATCAGTTTAGTTTATTAGCAGATCAAAGTGAAATTAATCTTTTTGATTGAATAACTATTCTAGGCATGTGTTCTAGTTGCTGCAAGTGTCAAATAGCATCAGATTAGAATCAAGTACATTTTCTGCTTCACAAAATTACTCCACGCACATTCCCACGACAATGTGGCACTTCATTCAGTGGTTTTTAGTGACACATTATGTGTGCTGAACAACTTGCACATATTTAACATATTTCCCCAGCAGATACTGTATAATGCACTTAAAACATGTTGTAAATGGAAGAATCAATGAAAAGTGGTGCCTCCAGCTGATTTTAAACAAAACTTGGAACATAAGTTTCTCCCAACCAGGTTATGTGTTCAGCATAAGTTACCACGGTGATTTAACCAGGTAAAAAGAGAGCCACGATCGTGATGCAGAAAACTTTGACTTTAAGCTCTCCGTAGCTTTTCAAAGATTAACACATTAATCTTTGTAGTACACTCTTCTGGAATCGACCTGCGAAAACTCTAAATAAGCACACAAAAGCCACATACCTCACATTACTTCCCCCTCCGGTATACCTGCACACAATAGTTAGCATTCAGTACATATGCTTCTTTGGATTTAGGCAGATGTATCCAGTCAAGTGTCCCCTGCACTCACATAGACTTGTTTTTATTTCTCAGCAGATTCATTATATGACTTGTCCAGAGGTATTTTGAAAAGGTGAGTCTGTATCATAAGCATGTTAAAGATGTTCAACAGTTACACTTGTCATAGCTGTGATGTTTCTGTGAAAATCCTGAAAGATCCATGATGCCATACATCATGAAGGGCTGCACAAAAATGAGGCACATTACTGGTGTGCGTGTTGGAGAGCAGGTTGCAAATCTCAAAAATTACAATGCTTTCAAATGTCTTGTTTTATCATCACCATCAGCATTCATCACAGGGCAGGGACTGTTTATGAAAAGTACAAAGTAAATTTAGCCATGATTATGGAGTATAAGTTCTTCCCTCTGTGTGGTACTTCAGGATTACTCATTCTGTAAAGTGCTTGTCCCTGCAGCTCCCTGTTTCAGCTATTGTTTCTCACTTCCTGTTTTATTTTGGTAGTCATTTGTCTCCTGTGTCCTGCATTTAGATTCGCTTCCTTCCTTTTGCATCATTGTCATTTTTAGTTTCAGCCATGTCTTGCTCCCCAGCTGTGTCAGCTTCCTATAATTACCTTGTGAGTGTTTATTACCAATTTCCTCTTGTGGTTTGTTTTCAGATGGTCTGTTGACCCACACCTGTGGGCTCCCTGTTCCCTGTAGAAGCTTGGATTTTTGCAGTTTCTTTACCCTCTGTGGTCTTTGCTTTACTGTATCGCAGACTTATGCATAAAACCTAAATAAAGTTTAGTTTTCAGTTTAACCTGCTGGTTTCTGAGTATAGCATATGCATTCCTATCATGCCACACTTCGTGACAGGTCACAGATGCATATGCAAATGCAAAAAAGCTGTTACACAATAAAATGCACAATCAGTACAGGGATTACTAATTTTTAATGATTAAATATTTATAAACTTTGGGATACCATTTAACCTTTTTGGACATATGCACTACTCTGGTACAGAAAGAACAGGAAGACCCCCTCCCACAACATTTAATTACTGCTTAGTTTTCTATTTAATTAGATGCCTTTTCAAGAGAAATCGCAGGAAAAAGGGAGAACACTTCCAACAGGTGGCCGGAGGTTGATCTTTCCATGATAGCAAAATTGTGTGAATTTGCTCACATCTGAGAAGAGAATGGGACACCAGAGGCAGACCTGCCAGTTCTGGTATGCTCTGGGCAATGCCAATCAATCTGCATGGTGTTGGGCTATGAGCACAGGTTCCTCTAAAGGATATTGGGACCTCATGCCATCATGATGCAGTTTGGTAAGAAATATGTATGTGAGTAGCCTGCTGGTGGCCATTTTGTGGGACTGGGAGTAATTGTTCTGTTCATCTTTGCACTGGTCCAGCAGGGTTGAAGCCCTTCCAGCTCTACTAATGTAACAGCCGTCTCCTGCTATCTCCACCACCGTTCTTGAGACTGTGCTGGGAGCCAGAGTAAACCTTCTTACAGTGTCACCTGTGGATGTGGCATTCAGGAGCAGCTGGACTGCCCGTGCAACCTGAATGGACTGCTTGTACTGACAAGGACACTAGCAAAAAGCAAAACCAGAAAAAAAATCAGGATATATAAGGAGAGAGAGCAACTGTTTCATTCTGTTTCACTGTTAACTGAACTGTACCTGTTGTCATGTGCACCTGGAAATGCAACTTTGCTGTCTGCAAGTAGCCAAATGTGTTGAGGTGTCTGCAGCATCAGGGGGATGTGCCCTGTGCAGTGCGATTCTAATTTTAGGGTACCCTTAATTTCACTGCTAGATGTTTTCAATTTTTGTTCTTTTGTTTTTATGGCTCATTAAAGTCATTTGGCAAAGAACTTTCATTTCTATAACAACTGTTAGAAACTGGAAACAAGTTTAAGTTTTGTCATCACCAATGTTGTTTTCTGTGGTGGTCTGTTTAACAGAGTTAAATGCTGAGACACAGAAGGTTGTGTGTCATTGTCTAAGAGGTGTCATTATAAAACTACATCTCATCCTTCTATAATTTATGTCGTGTCAACCACAGTGTCAGAGGACAAATATTTCCTTTTAGTTTAAGTAGGTGAAATGAAGTGATGATGTAACAGGTTTTATTATTTCAAGGACAAATAGAGTACATCAAAATTTAGTGACACATGTAGTGATGGATTACAGCCGTATTATTAGATTATTCAACAAAGTAAATATTTTAAGTGCATCTCCATATCATTAAATATACATGATTTTATGTGCAATAATGCTCCATCAATTTATACTTGATAAGATCTATAACCAACAGTATTACAATTTCAATAAGATTTTAAGGATATGTTTTAAAAGGTAAATCCATTATCTGTCTCAGAATACCTTTAAAACAGTAAAGATGTATTAAATATACAAGATTTTTATGTAAAATTACTCATAAATATTTCACACATTTCATACACAATGTGTGTTTTCATATAAAATTACATAATAAAGCCAAATTAATAACAATTTGACAAATTTATGCCTGATTAATTGGTTACAGCAGTTTTTAACAGTATTATTAAATATTGTCATTATTTTACACATGAAAATGTTTTTTATCTAACAAAAAAAATCCATAAACAAACATACACAAGATTTCATGTAAATTAAAAGCTACAAAACAGTATTTTAATCTAATGTCTCGTAAAAAATATAGCAGTTCTCAGTATTCTAATATTATTCTGTCAGTATTCTAATTACAAACAAATTTTCTGTCATTTCTTTGCAGTAATTTTCTGACACCCCACCAGCTGGAACATTACTTTTGTTTGCTTTTTGTTTTTTTAACTCTGCAGGGCCTAAAATGTAACCTTTTATAATCTTCAGGAAGCTTACCTTACTAGGAAGCTTACTAGGAGGAGAATTTAAAAAGTATGTCCCAAATATGAAAGCTTGTTTCTGTCGCAAAAATAGATAAATAAAAAAAATTGCTATCCATAATGCTAAATTTTGAGTCCATCCATTCGCTTCTGCTGATCCTCTTCAGGGTCGTGCGGGGGGGTACAGGTACACCCTGAAAAGGTCGCTAGCCTGTTGCAGGGCCAAAAGAGAGACACAAACAACCTTTCACACTCACACCTATGGGCAATTTAGAGATTCCAGTTAACCTAACCCCAGTAAGTGCATGTCTTTGGACTGTGGGAGGAAACCAGAGTACCCGGTAAAAACCCACGCAGACATGAGGAGAACATGCAAACTCCACACAGAGAGAGGGAGAGGCCTGGCCCAAGGTGGAATCAAACCCAGACCTTCCAGATGTTATTCTAACAGCAAGGCAGCAGTGCTAACCACTGCGCCACAGTGCTGCCCCCCCCCCAAAAAAAATGAGTTAATATATCAAAATAGAGTTTTTGAGAGGATAAGTCAAAATTTTAATTTCCAGATCTCAAAATGTTGAGTTAATAACTCAAAATTTCAATTTAGCTCTGACAGTCAAGAAACTCTGTGAAGGTACGTCATCTCCTTGTTACCCTTCAGCTGGAGGCTGAAGGCATCAGCTGTCCAACCGTTCAACATGAAAACATTTAATGCAGCTCTTATTCACTAGAAGGCATTTAAAATCCTGATGACAATTTGTTCACGTTTTCTACGCCCTGCTAGATGCTGTCACTACCCAATTTTGAGTGCGTATGCATTGGCATCTATCTGCTTCTGGGAGTTACTTCTTTCACAGAGCTTCGTGATTTGCATTTTTTGCTAATGGATAGCAAAAAAAATATATATATATATACTGTATATATTTCCAGTGGCAGAATCAAGCTTCCATACCTAAACAATCCTCGGATAGATTAACAAATAACCTTCCTGTCCAAGGCATCAATGATGTCACTTGTTGCCAACATAACTGCTATAATGATACTATGATGCAATCTAAAGCCAAACTAAGTTTCACTTAAGATATTCCTGTCAGCCAAGTATTGTTTCACTTGAGAGATTAAGATTCAGTTTAATTCAGTTCAATTTATAAATCAGCACCTCAAGGCACTTTATATTGTAAGGAAAAGACTCTTCAATAATACAGAGGAACATCCAGCAATCAGATGACCCCCTATGAGCAGCACTTGGCGACAGTGGGAAGGAAAAACTCCCTTTGAACAGGAAGAAACCTCCATCAGAACCAGGCTCAGGGAGGGGGGGTCATCTGCTGAGACTGGTTGGGCTGAGGGGAGAGAGAGAGGACAAAATACAAAAGTGACACTATGGGAGGGAACCAGAGTTTAATAATAAATAGTAGTTAAAAGCAGAGTGGAATATAAACATCCAGTGAAGAAGAAAAACCCAGGCAGTCTAGGCCTGTTGCAGCATAATTAAGGAAGGGTTCAGAATCCCTGATGATTCAGAATACCAGGTGATTCCCACCTGCTTTAAAAAGTCCATCATAGTCCCTGTCCCAAAGAAACCACACCCCAGCAGCCCCAATGACTTCAGGCCCATAGCGCTCACCTCTGTGGTGATGAAGTGTTTTGAGAGACTCATCAAGACATTCATCACCTCCTCACTGCCCACCACCCTCGACCCACTACAGTTTGCATACCGGCCAGACAGATCCACAGATGACGCCATATCCTTCCTCCTCCACAAGACCCTTTCACACATAGACACTGGTAAGGGGAACTATGTGAGAGTGCTGTTTGTAGATTACAGCTCAGCATTCAACACCATAGTTCCCTCCAGGCTGGTCTCTAAGCTGCTGGACCTGGGCCTGGGCCCATCCCTGTGCAGGTGGGTTCACAGCTTCCTGACCAGCAGACCACAGGTGGTACGAGTGGGTCACCTTACCTCATCCTCCCTCACCCTCAACACTGGATCCCCCCAAGGCTGTGTGCTCAGCCCTCTGCTGTACTCACTGTACACCCATGACTGCGAGGCCACGTCAGAGTCCAACGTCATCATCAAGTTTGCTGACGACACTGCTGTTGTGGGACTAATCTCTCACAATGAGGAGACAGCCTACAGGAGAGAGGTCTCCCGCCTGGAGAACTGGTGCCAGGAGAACCACCTCCTGCTCAACGTCAGCAAAACGAAGGAACTGATCGTGGACTTCAGCAGGAAGCAGCAGAGGGACTACCATCCACTTGTCATCAGTGGTGCTGAGGTGGAAAGAGTGGACACTTTCAAATACCTGGGAGTGACCATCTCACAGGACCTGTCCTGGACTCATCACATAAACATCACTGTGAAGAAGGCCAGACAGCGTCTCTACCTCCTCAGGCGGCTGAGAGACTTCAAGCTCCCACTCAAGGTGCTCAGGAACTTTTACACCTGCACCATCGAGAGCATCATGCGTGGGAGCATCACCACCTGGATGGGAAACTGCACCAAGCAGGACTTCATGGCCCTAAAAAGGGTGGTTCGTTCAGCTGAACGGACCATCAGAACCACCCTCCCCAACCTGCAGGACATTTACACCAAGCAGTGCAGGCTGAGGGCCATGAAGATCCTAAAACAGCCCAGCCACCCCGGACACTCTCTCTTCTCCCTGCTCCCATCAGGCCGGCGTTACCGCTGCCTGAGGGCTAAGACTGAAAGGTTGAAGAAGAGTTTTTACCCACAAGCCATCCGTCTGCTCAACTCTGAGCCCTAACTGGACCATTATTGCACAGTGTAAATATTATAATTTATAAAGTGTGTATAGTGTATAGTATATAGAGTATAGTGTATAGTGTGAATTACTTTTTTTTATTTTTATTCTTCTTATTTATATGTGTGTGTATATATGGTTGCAGGTACAAAATACATTTCACTGTGCATTGTACTGTGTATAACTGTGCATGTGACAAATAAACACTATCTTATCTTATCTAGAATCACCTGATCCAGCCCTAACTATAAGCTTGATCATAAAGGAAAGTTTTAAGCCTAATCTTAAAAATAGAGAGGGTGTCTGTCTGCTGAATCCAAGCCAGCAGTCTGAGAGCAAAGTGCTCTATTGGGGTGCTATGGGACTATAAGGTCTTTGAGATAAGATGGGGCCTGATTATTAAGAACCTGGGTGTGATCCTGGATAGCACACAGGTCATGCTGAACTGATTGGTGGAAGAGTGATGGTCTGGGGAGGCATACCTATGGTGGGAAGCAGAGACCTCTACAGGCTAGACAACAGCACCTGAGCTATCGGGATGAAATCCTTGGCCCATTGTCAGACCTTATGCTGGTGCAGTGGGTCCTGGGATCCTTCTGGTGCACAACAATTCCCTGGTGTAGATCTGGGAGGAGATCCCCCAGCACACCAACTGTTGTGTCATTGGGAGCATGCCTTGATGTTGTCATCCATGCAAATGAGTGCATGGGGGTACAAACTATGAGTTCCATTTTGCGTTGCTTCAATAAAGTTTCAGCAAAATGGACTAGCTGCAGCATCATTTTTTACTGCCTTTGTATTCAACCTTCTCATAGGTTGATCATTTTTAATTCCATCAAATGATGTGGCATCCTGTCAAACACATTACCCAGTCCATATGAGTATACATATCCAGCATGATTTTTTCCCCACTGAGATCTGATGTGTTTTCATAGTCTTCTAATTTTTTTTGAGCTGTGTATATGAGTCTAACCCCTGACCCACATACAGCCTCAGTGTAACCCTCCATTTCTCCTCTGCGTGCTGATTGGACGCCAGGACTCACTAGGGAACGCGCTGGCGTGAACCCGCTTAGCCCGTGTTTCCAGGAGAATCTCCTACGTGCCCGCGCACGTTTCCCACGTTCTTCCCTGTTGTCCCGCGCTACATTGAACGTGAATCCTATCAGGCGCGCAACCGTCAGAAATTTGTGTCTGGCGTGCCCGCCAGTGGAATGCGCGCACACGCTGTCTTGTAGCTGTCCTGTCCAACCTAACCGGAGAATACTGCTATTGAAAAAATGGAAACACTTGAAGCTTTTGCTGCGTTTATTTTAACTTATTTTTTGTGTTTTGATTGTTGATTTATGAAGTGGAGAACAGATGGGGAGGATTCATGTGCAAACTGCGCCTCTTCTCTCATAAGCGCATCCACCTTATACTCAGGATAAAAACTCAGCGTTGCTTTCTCACTCGGAACAAGTTCTTGTTAGTGTAAGGCTGAGTGGATAATTCACGTTTGCTTATTTCTCCAAGTTGTTCTCCTTCTTTAGCAGCTCGGATCCCCCTGCCTCACTCCTTCATTTTTTGCAGATTTCAATTTTGCGGTTTGTGTTTCTGCAGTTTGGCGGTAATTGTTTTTTTTCCTATTCTGAACACCGTCTGTGTTAATGTGGAGAATAACAGCAGGATATTAGTAGATGTAGCGGAGAAAGACTTGTGTGCTTTTGACGGATTCACGAGAGGCTTACATAAGAGAAACAGTCATGTATGCAGGACGCAAGAGGAGAAAACCAGTTCAAAGAATGTAAGTTGTCCTGATTTCATCCCTGATTTTTCACTTTTAAAGTGTCACTTTGCGACATTGTAAAATGCACCTGCGCAGCGGTTTCCAAACGCCAAACCCGCACATTAAAGGCGCGATTTTGTTTAGCAATCAAGAAAAAGATTTTACTTAAAAATCTGTTTCTTTCTCATCCGAAATTCATCGAAAAACAATCAGCTGTAAATATTTTTACTGATGATTATGAATTATGTCGGTGGAAATGTTCAGTGCGGATTATCGCGGGCCTGTAGCTGCGGCCTCATTCTTCTAGTGTTTTTCTTTTTCGATTTATTGTGCTGTTGTTAACACGATTTTACACATTAACGACAACACCATGCTTCTGGGGACTATTGTCGGTTAATTATTTTATTATTCCAACATTTTCCGGCCTGTGGGGCCTTCAGGTTGCGTGTTAGGCCATTTTCTCTCAAAACGCCCTTCAGAGAAACAACTGCCGTGGGCCGTATTTTTTCTTGTGAGGATATTTAATGTCTAAAGCTGTTCGTTGCTTTATAGCAAAATCCTGCATCTCTTAGTTTCGAATCAGTATATAAAAAATTACTTTGATACGAGGCCCTTTTTTTATTTTTATTATTATTATTTTTTTAATCACATTAACACTCAGACACCCACAAACCTTTTTTTCCTCTCCAGTAAAAAAAAGCCTTACAATAAATTCCAACCACCTAATGACATCACAGTCACAGTGCAGCTTTAAACTGATTCAAGTTCCTCTCATTAAATGTAAAAATGTAGAAAAACTGCAAACAGGTAATCTGCATCCAAAGCAGGCCTTTGTTCTGCTCTGATGTGATCAGATATGAGGACCTCTGGAAAAGCATCAAACTGTAGCTGCGAAATAATCATTTAAAAACAAAAAAGCCATGAGTCTATGTGTATTTCAGAAATCATTATAGCTACACGGTATTCTTCACTAGTACAGTCTTGTGAAGAAGTATTTTGCCTCTTCTTGATTTTTTTAGTTTGTTGCATATTTGTCACACATGTTTCAGATCATCAAACTAATTTTAACATTAAACAAAGATAACCTGAGTAAATACAAAACTAATTTTTATGGGATGATTTCATTTATTAAGGGGGAAAGCTTTCCAAACTCACCAAAGCATTAGAAATGGTTTGTAAACTTTCCAGACTGATAGCTGTCAATAACTTTGTCAATGACTCAGCTGTTTTTTTGTGGCATGTTGCTTTTCTTTGTTAACAATTTTTCAAATATATATATATATATATATATGTATATATATATATATATTTTTTTTTTTTTTTTTTTTTTTTATCTGAAACGTGTGACAAATGTGCAAACTGTTTTTGTAAAGTTTTAAAATTGTAATTAAGTCAGTAATTAATTTTTCAATAAAATGCACTGCAGTGTCCAGTGAGGTGATGCCAGCATTACTATAGAGGAGTGAAATTTTAGAATAAGTATTACAAGTATTTTTTTTTTTATCTCAATAACTTGTTAGAAACATAATGAGTAAAATAACATTGTTATTCTAAAAATTTGTCTGATGGTTTTGTACCATTGTATAGATCAACTGTGATCCCAATTCAATTCAATTCAATTCAATTCAATTCATTTCAATTCAATTTCATTTATATAGCACCAAATCACAACAGTCACCTGAAGGTGCTTTATATTGCAAGGTAAAGACCCTACAATATTTACAAAGAAACCCCAACAGTCCAAATGACCCCCTGTGAGCAGCACTTGGTGACAGTGGGAAGGAAAAACTCCCTTTAACAGGAAGAAACCTGCAGCAGAACCAGGCTCAGGGAGGGGGGGTCATCTGCTGAGACCTGTTATTTATAAGAAGACATACTTTTGAAATTGCACTTCTTAAAAGATATCTCAGGCTGTTCATCATCTGTGTAGTACATTGATTGCTCATTAAATGAGAATGTTTACATTAAAAAAAGGTAGGTTAGTATGCAGTGGTTTTGCTGGTCAGGCCCAAGAACTGAAATGAACTCCTGTATCCACATCGCCAACTTGTGGCCTAGCAATGGGAACTACAGCGTTTTCAGCGTCTCCATTTCCGTGTAAACAGAGATCATTTCTGAAACGTTTCCATCTGAACGCACTACTTTTCAAAAGCAAAACCAGCAAAATGACAGCGTTTCCACTGAAAACGTTCTTGTGTAAACAGGGCCTCAGTTCCGGTTTCTCTCAGTTTAAAGATTTCCTGCATTCCTGTGCTTATTGTGTTCCAGGCTCTTTGACCCAGAGAACCGGACATGTAATGACTCCATGCAGAGATCTCCCAAGTAATATCTGAAATTTCCAGATTGAGCAAGACTGACTGTTTATCTGATTGCTGATGCACTCTAGGAACTTCACCAGTGCATTAATTTAAGTGAAAGGTTTAGCTGTGTCTATTGACTGAGAGGGACAGGGGGGGAAAAAAAGGACAAGCCTAACAGGTCAAGCACAGTGACCTGTCATCTCTGATGTGCAGGATAAACAGATCACCATCCATCCATATTTGTGTTCAGTGACTGTGTGTGTGTGTGTGTGTGTGTGTGTGTGTGTGTGTGTGTGTGTGTGTGTGTGTGTGTGTGTGTGTGTGTGTGTGTGCGTGTGCGCATATGTTTGGAACAGTCATGGTAGTTGTGCTGCACAGTGTCCACTCAGACTGCTGCTGTTAGTGTGGAAAGAAAACAAGAGCGCCTGTCACACTTTAGCTTTGATTTGGAATTTAAAATGAAGGAATAGCTTCTATTCCAAATGTGGGCTGACAGGGAAGCTCACCCAGCATTGAAATTCAGGGCATGTGACTCTTTTAATGCAAGCTACGGCATATGTTGACATTTTCTGATGTTGTTGTAAACACAGCAATTTTTTTCATAAAAAAGTTAGCGCAATAATTATATGTATTTCACATGGTACAAATGGACTTCATTATGACAGTACACTGTAGAAAATCTGTCTACATTTGTCTGTGTGTTTTACATAACAATATATGAGTAGCAATGTATACAGTAGATGAGTGGTCAGCTGAATTTGGGCACTGAAGTGTTCTTTACCTTGAGCTCTTGTGTACTTCTAACCAATAAAACACATCTTAATATATGCCTTCCTGGGCAGTATTATTAGAAAGTATTTGATATGCTAAATGGACTAACGCTTTTCTACTCAGAACACTCAAATCGCTTATACAACATGTTTACATTTACCCATTCACACCCATTCATACAAGCACTTCCATGATTAACTAAGCTAAATGCTTTTATTATCTAACATTCACACTCCAACGCTTGCATCAGAGAGCAACTTGGGGTTAAGTATCTTGCCCAAGGATACATTGGCATGCAGCCTGAAGTAGCCAGGAATCAAACTGCTGACCTTCCAATCAGTAGGTGACCTGCTCTACCTCCTGAGCTACAGCCACCCCCAATTTTCATTATTATTCATATATTTTCATTATTATGCAGATGATACCCAGCTTTATCTATTCATGAAGCCAGATGACACACTAGTTAAATTGCAGGAATGTCTTAAAGACATAATTTCCTGCTTCTAAATTCAGATAAAATTGAAATTCTTGTTCTCGGCCCCACAAATCTTAGAAACATGGTGTCAAACCAGATACTTACTCTGGATGGCATTACTTTGGCCTCCAGTAACACTGTGAGAAATCTTGGAGTCATTTTTGACCAGGATATGTCCTTCAATGCACATATTAAACAAATATTGTGCAAATGTAAAACAGCAGTCCTACATATTTGTTTAATCTGTGCATTGAATGCTGTTTTGCATTTGTGCAATATTTCTAAAATTAGAAACATCCTTTCTCAGACTGATGCTGCAAAGCTAATTCATGCATTTATTACTTCTAGGCTGGACTATTGTAATTCATTATTATCAGGCTGTCCTAAAAGCTCCCTGAAAAGCCTTCAGCTGATCCAAAATGCTGCAGCTAGAGTACTGACAGGGACTAGAAAGAGAGAGCAGATTTCTCCCATATTGGCTTCTCTTCATTGGCTCCCTGTTAAATCTAGAATAGAATTTAAAATTCTTCTCCTCACATACAAGGTCTTGAATAATCAGGCCCCATCTTATCTCAAAGACCTCATAGTACCATATCACCCCAACAGAGCACTTCGCTCTCAGACTGCTGGCTTACTTGTGGTTCCTAGGATACTTAAGAGTAGAATGGGAGGCAGAGCCTTCAACTTTCAGGCCCCTCTTCTGTGGAACCAGCTTCCAGCTTGGATTCAGGAGACAGACACCCTCTCTATTTTTAAGATTAGGCTTAAAACTTTCCTTTATGATCAAGCTTATAGTTAAACTTATACGCTGGATTAGGTGACCCTGAAGTATCACTTAGTTATGTTGCCTAGGCTGCTGGGGGAGGGGGGGTTCTCATGATGCCCTGAGTGTTTCTTTTTCATTCACCTTTTTTCACTGTTTAATCATTAGTTATTATTAATCTCTGTCTCTCTCCCCCTCACAGCAGATGACCCCCCTCCCTGAGCCACTGTCACCAAGTGCTGCTCATAGGGGGTCATTTTGACAGTTGGGTTTTCTTTGTAATTATTGTAGGGTCTTTACCTACAGTATAAAGAGCCTTTGGGCGACTGTTTGTTGTCATTTGGTGCTATATAAAATTGAACTGAATTGAACTGAATTTTACAGGCATGAGGAATTAAGGATGGGTCTGTCTAAATTGGTATCGCATTCTTTCTTTGCATCTGGTTAATTATCCAGATTATACTGAGATCTCTTTCAGCGTCTAAAACTACCAATTCAATAGACACAGACCTCCTTACAAGACCAAAATCAATGAATGGAGTGAATCGGGGTGGCACTGCAGCAGATCTGCATGAAGGTTGTTGTGGAAAAATAAGTTGAGCCCTGAAACCAAACTGATTTTATGATACTTTATTGAAAGTAAGAATATAACCTTTGCAAAGGGAGCAATGCAGCACGAACAGTCTTCACACCAGCATTGCCCAAATACCAAAATAACCACAGTCCCTTTATAGTCATTGTGTTGATACAGTCTTGTTCTGTTAGCTATGGGGAGTTCAGTTTCCCACCACCATGTAACTTCAGCCTGATAATAAGTGCGTCATGGCCTTGGACACAACCTAGAAAGAAATTTGTTTTCTAGTTTGCACGCTTACCTACATACCAAAGAAGTACACAGAGGTTATTTGAGTTGAAAAACAAATTTTCCATTACAAAGGTCACACACCTTTTTTTACCAGTTGTATAGATAACCCATATAGCCCATCATTTGCAGTTTTCAAAACCTGGGATCTTCAGTCAGATTCCAGATAATCAAGGGAAAAGATACTTATTAGAAAGAAAGTAGGTTTAAGAGATTTTTGCAATTGACCACATTTTTAACACCCAAAGCTTTGTCTGTCTTTTATATACAGTTGTCTACATACAAAACTAATGCACAGTGAACCCAAAAGAGGCTGCATGCATAACCCCCCCCCCCCCCCCCCCCCCCCCCCCACAGATTTTAGTGCTAACCTACCTACTGCAGTAATGTCAGTGATTTTCTGCTTTGTAATGATTATCAGGGTGAAGCAGCCATCAGCCGAGGGAGCCAAGTCCAACCCATCCAAACGGCATCGAGACAGGCTGAATGGGGAGCTGGAGCGGCTGGCCAGCCTCCTGCCATTTCCTGAAGAGGTCACTGCCAGTCTGGATAAACTATCCATCCTCCGCCTAAGTGTCAGTTACCTGCGAACCAAGAATTTCTTCTCTGGTAAACTTACTAGTTTATATCAGCAATTGTGGTTTTGTTGATGTTGTTGTTGTTTTTGGGGGGTGGGGGGGTGGATGGATGTAAGAAATTGATGGAAAGATTTGCAGATTTTGTCCTCTATTTATTTCTTCACATGAAAATTACTTCTGTAGTATAAAGCTATGCATCATTCATGGACTGGTTCTCATAGGGCATCAAGGTGAAACTGGCTATGCACCTACACCTGAACTGTATCAGCAAAGCAGAATTATAGGACAGGTTGCTGTGCTCTGTAAAAGCAGCCATGAAAAAAAAAAGTATGATTCTGAACAGATGGGCCATGATTTGCTTCCAACTTGTACAGATGGATGTAGTACTCCATTAATCCCAATATATTAGATAACAGACAGAGGCATAGTATCCACTGCACAATGACAGTAATGTGCATATGTATAATAGTCTGCACATAAGTGAAGCATAGGTGAATATTCTGAAAAAAAAAACGCTCTACTGCAAAGTGCAGGATCATCCATGGATGATGGATATATGTATGTATGGCAAAATCTGATCTTCTGGTAAAAAGTATCAGATGAATCTTGTGAAAGCCAGTGCAGATTCTGCTCTGCTTTGGTGCGTGCACAGATATTGTGATTTGAGAACCAAAAATGATACACTGTTCCAAAAAAGATAGAAAATTATGACGATCATTGGTGAAGCTCTTGTAGTTAGACCTTTACTCATCCACTGATTGGCACCCTTTTTTAGAGGGGATCAAGTTGTTGAGTTTGGTATGTTTCTCTGTTTGTCAATGTTACAGCACTTAAGCCATTAGCTGATGTGGGCTGGCAATTATCTCATTATTACTGTTCTTGTGTTTGATTTTGTGGTTTGATTGAACTATGCTTATGTGCCTAACGACAGTTAAGAGTACCCAGCCTTCTTGGGAGTTACTGGGTGGGGTGCACGGGCAATGACAGTGAGACCTAGAGGGGAAAGATTGTGAGGAAAGGCCTGATCTGAATCAGAGGGGGGCTCTGTGTGCAAATCACAGTTTATCCATAACGAACACCATGTTAAAACATAAGTTGAATGTGTCAAAAGAACACCCTACATTGCAGGTCGATGATCACTTTCATAATTGTATCATGTGGCCGTATATTCTGGACGTTCAGGTGAAGAGAGAAGCTGAGCGCTCAGTTGATCACCACATGGTGGTGAGCTGGATCAAGTGGCTGGGGAGGATGCTGGACAGACCCGGCACACCTAAACATATAGTGAGGGTATGCTGGGATTGCCTGGCAGACACCCTGGTCCATGAGATCTTCAACTTCCTCCTCCAGCAGAAAATTGGCAGCATTCCAAGGGAGGCTGAGGACACTGACTCCAAACAGACTATGTTCTGCACCTCCATTGTTAAGGCCACCACACAGAGATGTGGCTGCATGTTGTGGTGGTAATCCGCAAACCAGATGGTGGACACCGAAGGTGAAGCAGGGATCTAGCCAGGAGGGGAAGCCAGTGCTCTATTCAGAGGTATAGTGTGGGTGGGTTGCTGCTAACTTCAACTAAGGATATATACCCTGAGTTCCTGAAGGCTCTGGATCTTGTTGACTTTATTGACATGCCTCGGCAACATTGTGTGGAGATCTTGGGCGGTGTCTCTGGATTGGCAGACTGGGGTGGTGGTTTCCATCTTTAAGAACGTACTCCAACTATCTGGATATCACACTCCTCAGCCTCCCCGGAAGGTCTATTCCAGGGTGCTGGAAAGGAGAGTTAGCCCGTTAGTCAAACATTAGATTCAGGAGGAACAATGGAGGTTTCATCCTGGTCATGGAACCACTGGACCAGCTTGTTATGCTCTCAAGGATATTTGAGTGTGCATGTGGGAATTTGTCCAACAGGTTTATATGTGTTTTGTGGACTTGGAGAAGGCATGTCTCCTGCGGGGGTGCTGTGTGAATATGGGGTTCTAGCCTATTGTTACGGGCTTTTCAGTTCCTGTACAGCTGCAGTGAGTGCTTGGTCCTTGTTTCCGGTGGGTGTTGGACTCCACCAGAGCTGTCCTTTGTCACCAGTTCTGTTCATAATTTTTGCATCTGATGTGGTCCTGTTGGCTTCATCGGGTGCTGGCCTCCACCTGGCACTAGAGCAGTTTGAAGCAAATGTGAAGCAGTGGGTGTAAAAATTAGCACCTTCAAGTCTTAGGCCATGGTCTTCAGCCGGAAAAGGTTGGAGTGTCCACTCTGGGTCAGGAACCAGTTGCTGACCCCATTGGAGTAGTTTTAAGTATCTCAGGGTCTTGTTCACTAGTGAGGGAGA
Source organism: Archocentrus centrarchus (assembly GCF_007364275.1). NCBI lineage: Eukaryota > Metazoa > Chordata > Actinopteri > Cichliformes > Cichlidae > Archocentrus > Archocentrus centrarchus. The sequence goes on along the minus strand of NW_022060263.1, from coordinate 359,096 downwards.
GGTGAGCTGGAGGTTGACAGATGAACTGGGGCTGCTGCTGCAGTGATGCGGACATTGCACCAGACCATTGTGGTGAAGCGAGAGCTGAGCATAAAAGTGAAGCTGACGATTCATCAGTGGATCTATATTCCTACCCTCACCTATGGTCACGAGCTTTGGGTAGTGACCGAAAAAATGAGATCACAGATACAAGCCACAGAAATGAGCTTCCTCTGAAGGGTGGCTGGCCTCTCCCTTAGCAATAGGGTGAAGAGTGCAGTCATTCAAGAAGGGCTCAGAGTAGAGTCACTACAGTGCCAAATCGAAAGGAACCAGTTGAGGTAGCATCGGGCATCTGAGATTATATCTCTCGGCTGGCCTGGGAACGCCTTGGTATGCCCCCAGATAGGCTGGAGGAGGTGAGCAGGGGAGAGGGAGGTCTGGATATCTCTGCTTAAGCTGCTGACCCTTAACCCAGCCCCACATAAGCGGAATAAAATGGATGGATGGATGGATGGATGGTTTAACTAGCTAATGCTATGTTCAATTTTTGAAAACAGCAAAGTATGAAGTCCCCCTGACTGTGATATCAGGTGTGATTTTAGTTTTTTTTGCCAGTATGATAAACTCATTTGAATGAGGAAAATAGACTGAATAAGTCAATTTGTGTACTGTGCTTCCATGCTATTCCAGTTAACCTCACTGATGCAGTATAAATGAATGGAATGTTGTATGGTCTTTACTGTATAATATACAGTGCCTCAATTGATCTTGATTGTTTGTTATGATTTGGTGCTATATAACTACAATTGAATTGAACTGAATGTAAGCAGTCAGAGCTCTTTAGACTATCAGCTATATTTAACCATGCAATAATACAGCTCTTCATTCTATTCACTTTATATACTGTATCTACCTTCCATCACCAAGTAACCTAACATACATGTCTCTGGAAAAGCCCGAGTACCCAAAGGAAACCAACACAGACAGAAGGTCATGCACAGGATTTTCTTGCTGTGTTAACCACTGTGATGCTAGAAACCAATAGAATCCAGCAAACTGCACCTGAAGACTGTTTTTTTTGTGTGTAGTTAATGTGAACAGGAAATAGCAGCTATTTTTAAATGCCCTGTTATTTTCAACCGTGGCAATTGTGTCACAACAGTCATGGTACTCATTTTGTGCTTGTCCTACATGTTACCCAACAGCTCCCAGAATATCTGAGACTCTGCTGCCTTCTTCTGATGATTTTTTCACAGGGAAGGGCCCTCAATATTTCATTAAGACCTGTGTCTATGTGTGCATTTGTTTGACATCACGTAAATGAGGATTAAGATCTGTGTTTGGAGTCTGTTAAAACTGTACATCAAAGCATGATAAAGAGTTGCCTGCAGTTCAGAATGAAGACATGGTTATTTTAGGTGGTGATCTTTCAAGGCGAATGCTGCAGTGCGGCGGCTCCCGAAGCATTAATAATTGAGAGAAACCCCGGAGTTTAAAGAATTTATGAAATGGAGGCAGAGCAATGTTTGTTTAAGGCTGCAGCTTTCTGAAATGGCTGTTTGGGTTGAGACGGACAGGTTACAGCAGTCGTGATATGATTACATTTGTGCAGCAAATGCGTTTCTTATTTTTGCCTTGTGGCTCTGTGATGAGGGGAAAAAAATCAAAGTGTGCTTCTGACATATTTACTTCATTCTGTTTGAGAGCTATGAATTGTTATTCACATCCATGAACATATAGAAGCATTTGCTAGCTACTCAAACTGTCACAGTGAATTATTGATAGTGGATTTCAGTAGCAATAGGTCAAAGTGTAGCCTATAGACAAAACCTCTTGTCTAACTGCATTAGCCTACTTCCTGGACAGTCTCTAAGTAATTAACGAGCTCAGGGCTCTTACATAAAGGAAGCAGCTCTGTGGAGCCCTTAGGGCCCAGTGCTCCAGGCTGCCTCTGCAGTCAGCTGTAATTTGCTGTATGTAAACAGCACAAATTCAGCTTGTCACAAGCATCCAAAGCTAGGTGGTCTGGACTTAGCTCCAGTGCACTCCGGGAGTGCTGCCACTGCTTCAACACTCTGCGTAGATGTTAAGAGGAACTGTTAAACACAGAGAGAGCCCTGATTTTATTAAGAATTAAAATGCATTGCTTCACAAAGTTTTTCTACATCAATAGGGTATCTTTTAAAATCTTATATGAGCATCCATTTAAATGCATTGCAGGAGCTGGACAAAGATCTGGCAGAGCCTGTTTAATCTGGCTGACACTATTATCCGAGCCAGCTGCCATCTTTGTTATTGTCAGCAGCTACAATGGACTCATCCAGTCTGAAGATATGTGTGTCGTTAACGCTCTTAAAACCATAGACACAAGGATCACCCCACCACACTGTCAGCTATAAGATACAGTACATCTTCACAGCTGTTGTTTGGCATTTGGATCATTCATCCTCCATGTGTGGCATAAGTACTGTTAGAGATAACGAGTGAAATATTGAACCATTTTCTGTTGATGAGTTAACTGTCAACACCTTTGTAAGGTTCACATGTTGGCCTGAGAGTTTCACACCACATTCCTGGGAGCTCTCTAACTTTTGGAAAAGTTCTGCTTTGACAGATCACATGCAGTGTTTGTAGCAGTCCAGTCACAGATAACATAACATGCAGTGGAGAATCCGGGATATGCCTGTTACAGTCATTTTGACAGTGGAACAAATTTTATCTTCGACACATTGTTTTTATATATGTTTCTTTGATACAGTGACGAACAGTCATAACATAACAGTTTGTCAAATAAATCTAATTTATGCAAAGTGTCAGTCTTTACAACTGACCCTTCTGCTTTATAACTCCTGCAGTTCTCTGTGCCATGCTGGATATCAGCTTCTGGACCAGCTCCTGATTGATGGTGATCCATTCCTGCCATCCATTATGAGATGCTCCAAGATGATCACAGATTGTGGGAATGGTGCAAATTGTATAAAATAAAAAATTTGTGGCTACAGTGAACAGTTCCAATTCAAAACTGAAAATTGTTCCATAATTGCTCTTCATGCCTAAAAGCATGCTCTACATGGAGTACAGTATGTGTGGCAGTACAGCGGCTGTTTAATTTCTGTTCATTTACTCCTTTTTTTGGTTTATATTAAATTATTAGATGAGCTTTGGTGATACTGAGGAATATTCCCTTGGGATTGACTACAGTGTTTACAGCAAAGAAACACTTAATGAGATTCTAGATGACAGAACTGAGCCAATAAAGATGGCCTTGGGTTTCTTGGAAGAGACTCTGCCTGCAGCCAAACGGCTGGATCGTCCATTTCCCTCTTCCTGTCCCCTCTAATTGACCCAGTGTCCTTTGGACCTTCTCGTCTTTTTCTGGAAAGGTTCCTTCAGTTTTAAATGCAGCCAGCAAGACTCAAACCTGCCATCACTCAAAGGTTGTTGCATAACCACATTCATGTTTGGACCTATAGTGAACCAGATATATTACTAATTATTATTACTCCTGTTATTTTATTCATAGCGAGGTATCTTTTGTTAAAGTGACCTGCAGGTCTCTGAAGATGCTATTGTAGATATAAGTGAAGATTTCATAACTCCTGCTGTATGAACCACAGCTGGACTGTCTTTACTGTGGTTTGGTGTTGGCTGATTGCATATGGTCTATATGCACTGTGAAAGGTATTGCTTGTTTTAATAAACCCACAGAAAATGATCACTTTATTCTTTTAGGGGTGGCTGTAGCTCAGGAGGTAGAGCAAGTCACCTACCGATTGAAAGGTTGCTGTTTGGATTCCTGGCTGCTCCGGTTTGCATCCCAAAGTATCCTTGGGCAAGATACTGAATCCAAGTTGCTCTCTGATGTGTTTATTGTGTGTGTGTGTGTGTGTGTGTGTGTGTGTGTGTGTGTGTGTGTGTGTGTGTGTGTGTGTGTGTGTGTGTGTGTGTGTGTGTGTGTGTGTGTGTGTGAATGTAAGGTAAAAAGCAGGTGTAGCGCAAAGCGCTTGTAAGAATGGGTGAATGAATATTAACCACATCCAAGTACCTGCCCTGTACCAAATATCACAGAAAGTATTGTGAACATATTTGCTAAATGAACTTTTATTCAGTGATGTCAGTGTTGTGTTAGTAAATCACAGGGTAAGGTTTGTAAATCACAGGAAAATTGGATTAAAAGACTTGAATGTTTAACCTTTACAGTTTTCACCCAGTCTTCACACTCTTCCTGTGTTGTAGGATTCCTAAAACTAAGACTTTTGAAAAAAAATCCTAAATTAAGTTTCAATTAGAAAAATGCAGCCTGAATGGACAGAAACAGTCCACATACCTGTGGCTCTCACTGAGTCGTGTATGTTTTGTGGTTCATCATACTCAACCCAGTTTCCACCTAGCGGATGGATACAGCTTGCTTGCTGGTAATTTAGCACTCCATCTTCTGGCTCCAAAAAATCAGGATCTAGCTAAACTCCACAAATCAATCAATAGTGTCTTTGCAAGGCTTTCAGATACTTGAAAGGTGATGAATCATTTGTAGACCTTAGTCACAAACTTATTGGCTAGAGTCTCACAAAGTCCTACAATATTGAGTGAACTTAGTTTCAAAAGGGTCACAAATGTGTATATGATCCTCAAGCACAAAATAAGTTTTATAAATGTGTACAATAATTTATGTATTAATGTATGGTTTAAATAATCCATGCAGTCTATACAAAAAGATGGTCAGCATGATTGTGATGTCACAAATCTTGAGAGAATCTAGATGGCTTGCAAATTATTCAAATCCCAAGTTGAAACATTCAGCTTTCACAGTCACACCATTGTCATTATAACAAACACAGCATACAGATCATACACCTCCCTCTGCATCCAAACATGGAAAAGGAAAATTAATTATGAGAAAAAAAACAAAGTGATCCTGCATCTCATACAACTCCTTATGGAAATTGCGGTTAGGTAGCATCATGTTGAGGTGTACCGGTCGTTAATTCATATGAATTCATTCAGTCAGCTCAGATTTATTGAGTGGATACAGCCATAGAATGTGCTGCTATATGCTTGACTTCTAAAAACAATGGAGGACATTGCTCAATAAAGTAAAAATAAAAAAAATATACCATTTTACAAGACACATAAGACTGGCACACAGCTGGAAATATATCTGTTGCGCATGAGTTTGTCACACTTATCCCGCCTGCAGCTCCACGATTGGTTATGTAAGCAGTGTGGCCATTCTGAAAGTCTTGTGACATGATGTCTGTTTCATGTTGGCCATGCCTTCATGACAAGCCTCCCTCCCTTCATCTGCCAGTCCCATCTCTAAAAAGCTTATCCCCATCCCCCAGCCTCGTTAATGCCAGGAATTCCGGCCACTGAAAGGAAAACATGCTAATCAGTGGGGACCCTTCCCCACCTTACCCTACCCCACCCAAATCCCATCAGTCCTCACCTCCTCGCACCTCTCTGGATCACCTTCTATCAGCAAATATGCAACCATGTGATCCAAAAGAAAAAAAAACAAACCTCAGGCAACATGAATGCAGTGCAGGGTGCATGTTTTCCTGCCTGCATTAGCAACCATGTATGTTCAGCCTCTATATCTGTGCCAGAGTATACATTATGTGTTGGTGGATGTGGGGGTGGGGCAAGTGTATTGCATGTTCATTTAATGCAGGAGCTGAAACATTCTATATTTACTCTCAGTCATTCACAGCGTGGTAGAATAGTTAACACACAAACTCACCCTCACACATTCTGCATGCAGGCACTGTATGTGTGCACATGCTGACACGTACTGACTCCTGCCCTGCTTAGTAGAGGGGATAATGAGACAATCAGAGCTTAAATTTGTTTTTGTCATGTTGTCATCAGTTCTTTAACACAGTTGCTGTAGATTGGCACCCTGTGAGATTCTGTTTGGTGCTGTTTTAATGAATGCACAGCAAATCAAATGATCATTTGGTTGTGTGTGCTAGAAGAGCGCTGAGAAGACGGCTACTGGGATGTGGTTTTATTTGAATCACGCCATACTGAATCCAAAAAATCCAAATGTATCTATAAAGCACATTTAAAACAACAAGGTAGACCAAAGGGCTGGAAATGCAAAAAGGATAACAAAATAAAATAAATACACCCTACATGCACGCACACACGCACACACACACGCACACGCACACACAAACACATCAATAAATATATCCAAGCAATCACAAAAATAATACAAAAGACAAAATTGCTCTCACTCCGACTTGAAAGTCTTTTGTCCTGTCTCTCCCCCCCCTCAGCAGATGACCCCCCCTCCCTGAGCCTGGTTCTGTTGGAGGTTTCTTCCTGTTAAAGGGAGTTTTTCCTTCCCACTGTCACCAAGTGCTGCTCACAGGGGGTCATTCTGACTGTTGGGTTTTCTCTGTATTATTGTAGGGTCTTTACCCACAATACAAAGCGCCTTGTGGCTACTATTTCCTGTGATTTGGCGCTATATAAATAAAATTGAATTGAATTGAACTGAATTGAACTGAACTGAAATTAACTGAATTGAATAGAATAGAATTGAATTGAACTGAATTGAATTGAAAGCCAAAGAATACAAATTAGTTCTAAGGTGCACTTTAAAAACAGGCACAGTGGAGGCTGACCTAACATGAGGGGGCAGCTCATTCCACAGTTTAGGGGCAATAGCTGAAAAAGCTTGATCTCCCCTAACACCTGAGCAGAAAATGTCACACTCAGTTGAACTTTATCCTTATAACAACTTATAACTTTATTTGTATAGGACTTACATAGTTACACCATGCTTCATAGTTTGGATGAATAAATACATTAAACAGGTGTACATAACATAGAAACACATAAAATTACTTTTCATCTGTCATTTAAAGCAAATCACTCATTCTGTTGTCCTCACAAGCATGGATTCCTCTGGATTTAAAGTAAGAGTATGGAATAGTCAGCAGTCTAATCAGATCACTGGAGAAGCCCAGCTGGAGAAGCTGGAATGAGGTTTCATAGGATCAGCTATATGAGCAGGAGTCTGGCCATGTAGGACTTTAGATGCATCTAAAGATTCTAAATTTCACTAGAAGCCACTGAAGGGAAGCAAGAATATAGAAGATGTGAGTATTGACTAGTTTTCATTAGCAGCCTAGGTGCTGAGTTGAAGACAGGTTAGTGAAAACTGAGAGATGCATATGAAAACTGAGTTACAGTAACTGAGACAGAAGAAAATCAAAATGTGTACTAACTAAAGTTATTGGTAACAGTAAAGGTTTGACTTTTGCAGTGCTGCTGATGAAAAAACAAGACACGATGAGCCTGTAGATGTGGAATTCAAAATTCAAACACTGGTTAAAAATAATACCAAGATTCTTAGCAAATGATTAGATATTATTGGTGAAGGGGCCCATGTGATGACTGACCTCCTTAGAGAAGCTGTCAGGGTCGAGTACAGTGTGGTGAAGTATTCACCGAGGTAGAAACTTTTCCCTCGCTGCTCACGTTTAGTCACCAATAACGACTTGGTTAGTTTCCAGTGAAAGATTGTGGTTTCATTTAAAATTTTGTCATATAATTTACAGTCCATTTACCATGGACTAGGAAAGAGTAGAACACTATCTAACCTTCTGAACTTGTAGTGTAGTTAGATCATTTACACGATTTAGCCAATATAAGAAATAGCCAGGCAGCACATTGGTGCGTTAGTCACCTCACAGCAAGAAGTTTCTAAGAACCCATCTAGAGACCTGCTTGTCAAGTTAATTGGTGATCCTAAAGCAGCTGTTGGTAATGACAGGTTTTTTTTAAAAAAATTATGATGAGGTGAACCAAGGGTAAAGGAGCCTTCGTGCATTTGTTATGTGAAATCATTGTGGCGCTCTCACTGTGGTATCATATCACTTCCTGTTCCTGTTACAGAGCACAGTGGTGTTTTTGTGTAGCTTCATCTGTGTAGCTCAAGTAATTATAAATCTCTAGATAACAAGTTATTTTATAGCCTTATCTCCACGTGCTGGTTCTGCTGGAGGTTTCTTCCTGTTAAAAGGGAGTTTTTCCTTCCCTCTGTCACCAAGTGCTGCTCATAGCTGAACACTTGATTGTTGGCGTGTTCTGTCTATTTACAATAGACTCTTTACCTTCAGGCAGCTGTTGTTTCATTTATACTGTGAGTACTGAATGCACTGGACAGGCACTGATTAAGATTAAGAAAGTTTTACTACTTTCGCTATGAATTATCTATAAATATAGATAACACACAACATGTGAACAGCTTACACAGACAGAGACTTATACAGTAACAAGAAGACACAGGGAAAGCAGGATGAGCTGAAAACTGAAAGATTAAAATATAACCTACAAAGAAAGTAGAAACGCCAAATCATAATTACAAGAATATAGAAAATCATAATAAGAAAACTCTTAACTAAGAACTAAAACAAACTCAAAACACTGGGTCAAGGATGTAGGGCCATGACAGATTTGCCTTCTGAAGGTGTCAAGATCTGGATTGTATTAGTTCAGCTTTACTTGGCTGTTTCTGACAAATGATGTTTGGACAGTTTTGTCTAAAGTTTTGGAGAAAACGGAGCTGCTGCATGAGTGATGTTCAGTAGCAAAGTCTTTCTCCTGTCCAAGAAGTATTATATTGTCCTAAGGAGAACAGTTTGTTGAGGCTGGGGAACAGCTGATCATACAGATGTTGCAGGAGAAACAAACCAGAAATGGAAAAAGCCTGCCTTCAAAATACGTTTTCCCTTACCACCAAAACCAACACATTTCAAAAGGTGCAGCTTTTACTTTGAAAGTGAGCGGTCTCCATTTCCAAGTTTGCATTGAATTTTTTCCAACTTTGACTTCTGCTTGGAGGTTAGATGGCACATTACTGCATTCCATGCAAACTACATGCGACTGCAGCAATCTGCAACCTCACACAACCGTTCACTAACTCATCTGGGATTACGTTTTTCCCTAGCAACCAGTGCTTACCAGGGGGTCAGTGAAAGGCCTGTAGGCCTGAGTAACTGGGGCTTAAAATCCAACAGTCTGGTTAGAGACTGTGAGAAACTTATTCTTTTTTCTCAGTGGTGCAACCAAGTCTCCCATTTCTTTCTATTTTGGTTTTTGAGTCTGTTTGAGTTGTTCTTTTAAGGGAGTACAGCACACCATTGTATTAAATGTTTCAGTTGATGGTTCACATTTTTTAAAATGAGGCACAGAACAAGAATATTCTGAATTTAAGAAGAGACACTGAACCTTTGAGCACTTACAGCTCAGTACTGAAGCTTACACCAGCATAATAAGTACAAAAATTTAAGGGAAACTCATGAACCTAGTATGACAATAGACCTTTTGTTTCCAGCTTCTCTTTTACTTCTTGTAGACAACACATTGCAATAAAATGCCTCCAATGCCAGCTGAGTATGAGAGTGCCTGATTTTCAGGGTCACTGCTTGTTTGTCAGGTTTAATCTATCAGTTACTGGGGAAGATACGTTAGGCAAGGGCTGACATGGGGCCCGCTGATGGGATCAAGCATGCCGTGTCCACCACAGTAATTTCAAAACCTACTGCCCTGGAAGAGTCTCATAATTACCTCCACCAAGGAAATTATGTTTTTGGTAGCATGTGTGTGCATGCTTGTGTGTCATTCTGTCTGTAAACACAATAGCTTGAAAAGTTTTGAATAAATTCTGATGAAACTTTGCATGGGTGTAGAGTGGGGTCATGTTAACAATCCATTAAATTTTGGCTTACATCCACCAAGGTCTTCAAGGTCAATTTAATTACTTTTTGGTCATTTTTACATTTAACATCTGCCTTTCATTCAACTTGACCCCCAAATGCAATCTGTGCAGAAATTATTGTCAAGAGAAAGAGAAAGAGTTGCCTAGTTTAATAGAAATGTACTATATTGTATAATAAGCTCAAGTTATACAGCTCCAGTTATTTATAAATCAGTACCTATTAGCCATTACCACCTCCTACATGTGTAATCAGAGTAAACGCCTGTCACAGTATCCTTATCTGAATTTTACTGCACTACAAATTTAAAGTATACAAATAACACAGAAAACAAATTAATATATATACAAAATACAATACTGTTCCCTTAAAAGTAAATACTGCCTTGGTGGAGATTTGTTCTTTTGGAGTGTTTCTTGTGTTTATATGTTTTATATTTATTAGGGGTGGGACTCGATTAAAAAAATTAATCGAATTAATTACAAGCTTTGTAATTAATTAATCGAAATTAATCGCATTTTAATCGCATTTCAATATTTGACATAAGAAATATTAATTTAAGTTTAGTTGATGAATAAATCAATATACATAAGCTTAAACTTCAAAATGTTGTTCATTTTCCCACCAGTCTGCTACACAGACCAACGAAGGGTGGAAGTGCTCCTGTGATAAGCAAACTCCTGAAATTAAAGTTAAGCATCATAACTGGATAGTTTTATTCAACATTAATGTCTCACTTGTTATAGTTGGAAATTAATCATTAGCTCAGCTGTATTCTTTGATGTTGAAATGTGTTATGCTTGTTTTAACAGCTTATTTTGAATTAAAGACTTAAAATTAAACCACAAAAAGGAGAAAAAGTTCGTTCTCCGTTTAACAGCTGCTTTTACACAGCTGTGCTTCGCACTCACGGTTGCTAGGCGACATGAGCTACGCAGAGGTGACGGCAGCTGATATGAAGGCTAGCCGCTCACTTCCGGCCTTTGTGGTGTTCGTGGGCTGCGAAAGACGTGGGCCGGGTCCTTCGCAGGATGCGGCCCCTAATTTGGACATTGTGCGTCGATATAATCTGTATGCCGGGAACTCGTGCACTGAGAAACGTTCCACGGTGCAAAGTGCGATTAAAATGCGTTAAAATTTTTAACGCGTTAATTTCCCCGTAATTAATTAATCGAAATTAACGCGTTAAAGTCCCACCCCTAATATTTATATATTATTTCAGGATTTTAAGTATCTTTAATATTGATCTTGTTGTTAATTTTGTGTTGTAAAGTTACCTTGAGTGTTTTGAAAGGCACCAACTAATAAGAAGTATTAATAATTGATCCTGTAATTCTTGGAAAGATGGAAATTAAAAATTTTTTCTGCATTTAGATGAACTGTCAGGGTCCTAGGTCTTTGACCCAGCACAGTCCAAGTTTTTATACTTTCAAGTTCTGTTGATTATTAAATACTTTCTGTTTGATTATTAGTTTGCTTATTGTTTTCCTACATTTTCATCTTTGTGTTATTACTTAGCATTTTCAGTCTTAGTTCACTGGTTAGTTCCATTTACATTTTGTGTCTTTGAGGCTTTGTCTCCGTGTCTGTTAACCTGTCCTCATGTGTTTATGCTGGATTTGGGTTGCTGTTTGTGGACTTTATTTTTTTGGACTGCTGAACAGCTTTATTAAAGGTGTGTTCTGAGTTAATGTTTACCTGTTTCCCTGTTGTGCATTATGGTCAAAAGTCCATAATTCATGACATTAACAGCTTTACATCCACCAGGTCTCTGAAGAACCATTTAGGTGTTGGGTCTGGGTTAGGCTGCACGATAAACAAGCATAAGTTTGGTAACTGAAAGAGATATTTTGTGATAGGATTTCAATTTGCCACATGCCAAATTGGTTAGGTTCACTTCTACCTTTTTTATTGGCAATTTCACCTAACTGGACCGCTAACTCCAAACAGGAACCTGGTGGTTGCTGAAGATAAAAAGAAACATCCTAACATCATTTACACCACGGTGATTAGAGTAAGGACCTGATTTTATTTTTTTTTTAATTGACATTACAGCACGCTGGCATGGTGGTTAGCACTGCTGCCTCACAGCTACAATGACATCTAGAAGGTCTGGGTTTGATTCCTTGGCCTGGGCCTCTTTCTCTGTGGCGTTTGCATGTTCTCTTCATGTCTGCGTGGGTTCCCTCCCACAGTCCAAAGACATGCAGTCTGTGGGGTTAGGTTAATTGGTTAATTGGGGGGGGGGGGGCCCAGAATTCCAGAATGCCAGCCAGACACCCTGACGTGGGCCAACCCACCCCACACGGTGGTGCACACAAGTGGGCACAGACCCCTCCAGCGCAGGGAGGGGCCCAACACTGATAGATATTAGGACAAAAAGCACATGGTCCCTGCAGCTTCTAAACTGAATTTTGCACCTCTGACTCAAAGAACTGTATGAACTGTATGGTTAGTGGAGTTGGTTTTTGTTTCCAGCAGTTGATTTGGGAGGTGAAACTCTGCTAGTTGTAGTCTCACAGCAGAGATTCCTTTCTTCCATGGGCATTTGGAGTTTATCCATGTCCACCACCAGTAATAGTTTTCCTCTTCAGTTGCCAGCAGAGCAAAGAAACACAACCTGATTTATGCAGTCTTTCAGGATGTACTTCCATTTACTTCCTCATCTGTGGAAACTTTGACCAAAAAAAATACAGTTACAAATGGACATGCAACCATCCTCATAATGGTTCATGGGCTAATCCATGATTTCAGGGTACTGTTTCCAAGAAACCAGCCATACACATAGTGTTAGAACATGCAAGCAATTAGGTCAGCCAGCATATATCCCCACATGAAGTTCCTTTGCTTTAAGTGGATATTTTTTGTACAGGGAGCTCATACTTCTTGCAGCTGTATGTGCTGTTTTGTGTTATTCCTTTTTTCTGCGAATATCTGCAACCAAGGTGAATTCTACTAATTTAACATGACTGAGATAGGTTGATTGGAAATACAACTGGTTACAGTATTTCTGAATTACTAACTCACATTTTCTGAGTCCACTGCCCATTTCCCCAAAACCTTAAACACAAATGCAAAAACTCAAGCTAATTTCCCCAAATCCAATACTTTCCCATCAAAATCAAACTGCAAAAATCAGTTACCTGTGTGCCAAACCAAACACTGTGGGCAGATCACACACAGCAAGTAATAAATCTAGACCATCACAAAGACCATCTGTTACACACTACATCAAATAATTTAAGACACAGCATCCTCTGTAGTCAACAGAGAATGTTTCTTTCAAGTGTGAACACAAACCACTGCCATAGTCAGAGTGACATGACAGTGCTGAATGTAGACCAAAACAGAAATAAAAATTAAAAAAACACATGAAAAACACCGCACTGCAGGATACAGATTCATTCTGCGCCATCATGTCTGTGTGCAAGGTCCGGCCAGAGGACCTCATCCACAAAATGCGCTCCTGTGCCAGGTAATGGGGGAAACACCCCCTTTGTGCCGAATCCAGTCTTGACAGGACTCTACAGTAACATCGTCACATGCGTGTTCTATTGCCTCCAGTATATTCTCCCTGGCGGTCAAACACCTTCCACCTCCACGCAGAGAAAACTCCTGTACTGGACTGAGGAAGGCGCTGTAAGGTGGATGAAACACGTTCATGTAGCGCTGGTTGTTTGTGAACCACTCGCGTATCTGGACAGCACGGTGAAAGTTCACATTGTCCCAAACTATGACGTATACAGGAGGCACTGCTTGCTGATCCAGCTGTTCACGTGCAGCCATACAATCCTGTAGACCACCCAGGAATGTGAACAGGTGTCCGTGGTTGCATGGCCCCAGGTTAGCATGACGGTGGAGGACCCCTCAGTTACCAATGGCTGCACAGAGGGTGACATTGCCACCCCGCTGGCCAGGGACTTCCACATGTTGTGTGAAAAGGGTGTTCCTGCCACCTGCATGTGGTTGTTGTTCAGTTCTGGGAAAGGTGGAGTGCACTTACGAATGTGGACATTGCACTGTAAAGAACATCACAGTACTTGCAGTGTGGCAGACTGTGTGTCAGATGTTGTACAGCATGGACCAGTGAATGTCCTGATGATGCTGCCACAGAGAATCTGCTCAGATTGGGTTGGACCCTTTGTCCTGCTTCCCTCATGGTCATCCTGTGGACGAGGACATGGTTTGTTTTCTCAGTCGTCCTCTTCCTCTTCCTCCTCGTTCTCCACCTCTCACACGCGCTCTTCCTCCTCTGCCTCTCGGAGTGTGTCTGTCCATTGTAGATGCTCATGTGCCACCTGCACACTGAAGTGACTTTTATCCTGCCCAGTTGGTCTGCTCACATCATTGGACAAGTGTGTTCAACTGTGAGTTGCGGTGTGTAAAAGATGACAGTGGTGCTGGAGTTGTGTTCACATTCTGCTGCCAGTGTTTAAGGTTCAGCAACACACGTGTGAAGTGTGTTCAGTGACTGAGAATGTGTTTGCTGTTGTGCAAAAGAGAGTGACTGAGCTGCACCGGATGTGTCTAAGTGCCAGAACTGTGTTTGCAGTTTGGCCAGAAGAGTGTGTGATTGGAGAAGTTCACGTAGGCTCCTGTGGATTTGGTTTAGGGAATGGGGTTTGGTGTTTTAGAAATACTGTAAAATGAACAGCAGTTACTGTTGTAGATAGTGCATGCAGATAACTGTACAGAGTAAAGTGAATGATGGTCCTAAGCATGTGAATGTGGGCCTGAACTTATGAGAAAATAACCTATTTTCTTACTTGATTTATTATCTTACATTTTCCTCATGAGTTTTTGGTGTCCATGACATTTAAACATTTAAAATCTGCAAACTGCTGTTTTTCATTTACTTATTTTCAAAATTTACAGTAATCGCCCACATTAACTCATCATTTTACTATCAGTTTTCCCATGTAATGTGAGATAGTAGAAGCAGAGGCATAGGATGAGGGAGAGGATGTGAAAGAGAGGACCAGGATGTTAGTTACATGACTTACAAAGCAAAGCATGTAACCTCTATCACCCTGTTTTTTAACCCACTGTATCATTTTTCTCCAGCTGTGAACAGTTCCCACTTCTTTGCCACTATGTTGGATTATGTCACACATTGTATTCAGTGGCATCTCAAAAAGTTGATCCACTAAATCTTCGTGGGAATAAGATCAGGGTTGTTCAGCCAAGGTTCTGTCTCATGCCACATCAGTCACATCAGACTCTCTGCACTGTGCGTTTGCTATCCAGTGTCTCTTCTGGCACCTGTATTAGACCGCCCCACCTCTCATAAAAGTCCTTATTAAACCTGTTTGCCGATGACAAAAGTTCTGACCCAGAACCCAGTTAACTAATCGTACCATACAGCTTGGTCAGGGTCGGAGGTCATCACAGGTCGCAGCACAGCGCTGGAGCAGGAGTCTGACATTAATGTGCTTGATCACTGCTGGATTTCTCATGACATCACTGCAGCTCATTATCTTACTTTATAGAGATAAATCATTATAACAATATTACGTTCAAAGGGTAATTTGAGGGAGTCTTCTTCACACACTAAGGTTAATTATGGAGTTTTGTCCTGGGACCAGTTCTATGTACATTATACATGTTAGGTAGTATTATTTGAAGGCATACCATACATTTTCATTGCTATGTAGATGATACCAGCTTTATCTATCCAGGAAGCCAGATGACACACACCAATTAGTTAAACACCAGGAATGTCTTGAAGTCATAAAGCCCTGGATGACCTCTAATTTCCTGCTTCTAAATTCAGATAAAATTGAGCTTATTGTACTCGGCCATAGAAATCTTAGAGACATGGTGGCTAACCAGATACTCTGGATGGCATTGACTAGGTAACACTGTAAGTAATCTTGGAATCATTTTTGACCAGAATATGTCCTTCTGTGCATATTAAACTGCTTTTTTTGCATTTGTGCAAAATCTCTAGAATGAGAAATATCTTACTTACTTGTGGTTCCTAGGGTATTTAAAAGTAGAGACTTCAACTTTCAGGCTCCTCTTCAGTAGAACCAGCTCCCAGTATAGATTTGGGAGACAGTCATCCTCTCAATTTTTTAAGCTTAGGCTTAAAAATTTCCTTTTTGATAAAGGTTATACTTTCATCTGGATCAGGTGACCCTGAATCCTCCCTCAGTTACGCTGCAATAGCCTAGGATGCTGGGGGCTTCCCATGATGCAGTGAGCATTTCATTCACCTCTTTTCACTCTGTTCATTCACCACTCTGACTTTTGTCTTTTGTCCTGTCTCCCTCGCCTTACCCCCAACCAGTCACGGCTGCTGCTGCCTAACCCATGATCTGCTGGAGGTTTCTTCCTGTTAAAATGGAGTTTTTCCATCCCACTCTTACCAAGTGCTTGCTGATAGGGGGTTGTTTGATTGTTGGGGTTTTCTCTCTATTATTGTAGAGTCTTTACCTTAGAATATAAAGCAGCTTGAGGCATCTGTTGTGATTTGGAGCCATATCAATAAAATTGAATGTAATTTTTTTTTTTTATCATTTTTAAACTGATAGGTCAGTCGTGGCTGAGTTGCTGTGGTTCCTAAATGGTTCCACATTGCAATATAATCACTTACAGCTGATTGTTTAATATGTAAGAAGGAAGGAATTTGATGAGCTGACTTGTTGCAATGGTGGTATCATTCTGCTGGAGGTTTCTTCCTGTTAAAGTTGGAAAGTTTATGCTTACAAGTACACAGTTTAATGTACCTTAGGCTTGGCCTAACCTGTACATGTTAGGTTAAACCTACAACATTTGGAAGATGATAAAACACCAATTCATCAGGAGGTTGTGGGGATGTGTTCCACATTTCATGGTAATCCATTCAATAATTGCTGAGGTACTTTAATGAGAACTACAAACCTGACAAATATTCATGTCAGTTGGTGTGTGAGATTTGTTGGCAGACTGAAATAATGATGAGAAGAAATCTTTTGGGATTTCAGGAAATTGCATATTGCATGGAGACTGCATGAAATGATTCGTTAGGACATTGTGTGTTTCCTGCATTTAATGTACTGAACATACATCAATTTTACAACCCTGCATTGCTTTGTAAACATCATCGCAGGACTGAAACCTGTGTATTTCTCTCTGCAGTCACCCTGAACAGTCAAAATGGAGTGAAGGATGGCAGCAACAAAACAGAAGGGACAAATACCAAGATCCCTGAAGGTGAACTTTTGCTGCAGGTCAGTTATACACAGTATGTGACTCACTAGTGTATATGTGTGAAAATATGGTACCAATGCACCATATTTTTACACTTTGATTTATAGTTAATATCTATTGATTAGTCAAATATGTTGTCTTTATTGTTAGTTTGCTATTAGGTTCATTGGGGATGGTTATTGGGAGGTTCAGTCCCAGGGATTGCCACTTTGGAACAGACAATATGTCCACCTCTTAAACATCTCAGTTCTTGATGCAATTATTTCTTTAAGATTTTGCTGTCTTGACAGGATTCATCATTTAATTTCTGTAGAGTTGTTAACTGCATTTTAACTGCCATGCTCTCATTCTACCATATCCCAAAGGTTCTACTGTTTTCACATCTGGTAACAAGTCTATTGAAGTCACTGTCATATTTATGAGAGTGAGTTCAAATACATGTTCAAGTTTACTTTTGCATGAATAATAGGGCTTAGTCAGCGTCTTTACTCTTTAAAATGCCTGGAGTTTAAGTGTTGTATAAATGTGGTTTATGTGCCAGACTTGTGACTAAAATCTTTTTTTTCTTTAGCAGATGTACAGTGCTGGCATTCAAGCCAATAAATATCTGTCACCATTTTAAAGCCTTGAAACATTTCTATATTGCTTTGAATTCACTGCCCTGTTCGCACACCAGTGCAAATCAGTGCATTTAAACATGACCTGAACTGGTTAATTGCAGCTCCCTTGTCAGGAAGCTGATGAGTTCAAGAGCAATTTATTTGCACTTTTGCAGCTTTGGGTCCGTCTGTTGTGTAATTTCTAGAAATGCTCAGTGCTGCAGTGTTTGTGTCAAAATGTCTTTACTGGTTTTATCAGGGTCTTTTGTTCATGGTTTGGGCCTCTTGGCGTCACTTTGGGTGCAGGATGCAGGGTAGTTAAGTGGTTGAACAGGTACCCACACATCACAAAGCCAAGCGCAACAGCCTGAGTTCAATTCCTACTCGAGGCCTTTTGCTGAATTCGCTCTCTTTCTCCCTGCTTTCCTGTCTCCTCTTCACAAAAAATCTAAAAAAAAAAGAATTAGTTTCATTTTAGATGTAGATGGTATATAAAACAAGGGTGTGGCAACTGTGATGTCACTAGTGAGTTTCTGTATTCTGCGTTTCAAAGCTTCAACATTAGTGTTTTGGCCATTGTTTGTTTTCATTCCCACAAGCGACCATACTTAGACAAGAGGAGGCTAAGTTAGCTAATGCCACTCAAACTTGGTTAGCAAGCTTCATCCATAAAATGTAAAAGAACATAAACTATAAAAAGACGAACTAGACCTTAACACCAACCTTTGCTTTGTAGATAAACTGATACATGTAGCCTTATCACCTGTCTTAGGGGATGGGTATCACATAATGGCCGTGTGACTGAGTGGAGAAAATCCTTGCAGCTAAGTCTTTTGGAAGGTCTTCCCAATAGATTGGGGACTGCTGCACTGCTGTAGCAGCAGATAAATGCTCATGGTTTGGAGTGAAATGCTCCACAAGACTCAGACAGTATTGAGGTGTCAACAAATGTCTGATCCTTTGTAGTGTATTAAACTTCTTAACATCCACCAGGTCACTGGCAAACCCATCTAGGGTGAGGCTGAAATATAGGGTTAGGTTAATATAGAGCCCTTTTTATAGACATGTAAAACGGCAAAATATATGAGACTTCATTTGAAATGTAATATGTTGTAGTTTCTGAAAATTTGTGTTCTTAGCATGTGTCTAAAACTTAACCCCAAACCCAATCATATACAAGTTCCTGGTGACCTAGTGAATGTTAATAAGATAATATGAGAGCATTGCTATCACAGGACATTTTGCTGAAATTTCATATAGAAATTAATGCAAGAAAAGCTACAGTAGATCTTTTTTCCATTTCTAGCAGATAAATAAATTATATCCTGGTGCATAACTGTACTGTACATGTGATTGTGTAGAGTGCTTGCTGGTTGCCAGATCTTTTTGGGATCTGCTGCATTGATTTTCCAGTCCACTTCCTTCCAATATGCATCACACTGACATTCCAGGAGAGCTGAGGAAATAGGCTGTCTGCCTTTCTCCAACATTTCCACGGAGCTTTGATTCGTACGATTTCTCTAGATTGTTCAAAATGAGAAATGAAAGCTCATTGGCAGATCAGTCAATAGGTGGGTGCTCCACAGGGGGCTGGCCCTTCTTCCTCCTGATGGACAGTGAGGGTTTGCCTGCAGAGGAATATGGAGTTGTGTTCTGAAGTCTGAGCCCATTTCTTTTCTGTTCTTCACATCAGAGTAGTAAATTATAGAGGGGCAAATAATTTATTCAAACTCAGAAAATAGAGTAAATATGGCAGAATTTAGCAACTGTGCTACTTTTCCCTTTTAGGTATTGATAATAATAAACGCAAACAAATCACAGTCATGATGTAGGCTGACCTTTTTATGTTTTTGGTTTTTATCCTCCCATCCAGCAAAAGGATATTGTCATCATACCGTCCGTCTGTCCATGAGGTTTTACCTTTCTGGTTTATAGACTCCAAAACCACAAGGAGTTGAGCCATGAAATTTGGTGTATGTGTTCTTGACTCTTCAAACTTATGCAGCACAATATTTGTCCATTCATCTCTCCTCCCAGAAGATATCTGCTGAAGGGTTTTCTCTTATGAAATTTTGTAATGTTCCAGATTTCTAAATGTATTTTATATTTTAATTAATGGGGGGGGGGGGAGGGGGGCTGTTAATCCACAAACCAAAAGGTAAATTGGTGAAGCAAACATTTAGAGTTTGGAGGTTAATGAGAGCAGCGGGGTATCTGGTATTAAGAAATGCAGCCTCATTTGGAATTTAGACAGTGAGCTCTTTGTGTTATACAACAGATTTTAGATTTTTGATTGGTGGCTGTTTATGTGGAAAAATTCCACTTTGGCATTTCAGTGTTTATGTTCACTCTGAAGGAAGCGTGGCAGTTAATTGCATTGAATGACCAATGTCTTATCAGAGTGTCATGGCATCTCCATGCCATGCATTAGTCATTCCTCACGTGTGGGCTGATTCGGGAAGGAGATGACTATACTAGCAGGAGTGTGTGTGTGTGTGTGTGTTTGTTGGTTCATGTCTGTCTGTTTGTGACATGTTCTCTTACTGGGGGTAGACGTGCTTATTTAGTGAGGTGGAAATGTGAGCCAGATGTTCCCATTTGAAGAAAAACAATGAATATGCTTCATTTCGCTTAATATGCTCCCATGTTTTCATTTCTTGTCTCCTCTTTGTCTATTGTTTTCTATCTACCACCTCCATTTGTGATCCATGTGGCTTCGTGACTGGGTCATAGCAGTCACCTAAATGAAGTAAAAGATTTTATAGCTAGGCAAAAATCTTTGCCGGCGTCTAAACAATGTTCAGATAGGGTTCAAAAGTAAAACATACACTGTTGCCAAAAGTATTCATTCACCCATCCAAATCATTGAATTCAGGTCATCCAATCACTCCCATGGCTACAGATGTATGAAATCAAGCACCTAGGCATGCAGACTGCTTCTACAAACATTAGTGAAAGAATGGGTCGCTCTCAGGAGCTCAGTGAATTCCAGTGTAGTACCGTGGTAGGATGATACCTGTGCAACAAGTCCAAACATTAAATTTTCTCACTACTAAATATTCCACAGTCAGCTGTTAGCGGTATTATAACAAATTGAAAGTGATTGGGAAATACAGCAATTCAGCCATGAAGTGGTAGGACATGACAGAGTGGGGTCAGTGGATGCTGAGGCACATAGTGCACAGAGCTCACCAACTTTTCACAGAGTCAGTCACTACAGACCTCCAAACTTCATGTGGCCTTCAGATTAGCTAATAGGGCGTAGAGAGCTTCATGGAATGGATTTTTCATGGCTGAGCAGCTGCAGATTTACATCACCAAGCGTGATGTAAAGCGTCGGATGCAGTGGTGTAAAGCTGGACTCTAGAGCAGTGGACAGTGGAGATGTGTTCTCTGAAGTGATGAATCACGCTTCTTTGTCTGGCAACCTTATGGATGACTCTGCAAAGCAGCTCCATAAAAACATGGATGAGCCAGTTTGGTGCGGAAGAACTTGACTGGCCTGCACAGAGTCCTGACCTCAGCCTGATAGAACAGCTTTGGGATGAATTAGACTGTGAGCCAGGCCTTCTCTCCAACATCAGTGTCTGACCTCACAGATGGTCAGAATTTCCCCATAAACACTCCTGAACCTGTGGAAAGCCTTCCCAGAACAGCTGAAGCTGTTTTAGGCAACATCATATTAAACCCTATGGATTAAGAATGGGATGTTACTCAAGTTCATGTGTGTGTGAAGGCAGATAAATGAATACTTTTGGCAATAAAGTGTGCCTTGGACTGGATCATCACATTTCTAGTCCAAAGAGGCAAACAATCACTCACTCACACCCCTGCAAACTCCAACAAAAAAGACCTTTCTGGCTGTTATGCAACTATACTAACCAATGCACCACAATGTGATGTTATTTGTGGTTATAATACAAATAACACAAAGAGAATTAGGATTATGTTATCATTCCACAGTGGATTATTACCTCAACAGGTACAGTCTTGGGTTGGCTATTCTTATTTTGTTCAAAGATGTAACTGCCAATTTTTTTAGACTAGACTGGCCCAGTTTAAGCCTTGACAGTCTTTTAGATTCATAGTTAAAGAGACATGTTTCTTCAATAACTAGCAAAGTTGTCTTTTCCACCTTTCTCTTTCAGCCATATTTAAATGAAAAACAGTGTTTTATTCTAGGTGACCTTTCAGGTTGCTGAATGGTCATCATTTCACTTTTGACTTTTGAACCAACTGGAGATAACTTACCTGAATTTCAGAAGTGGGTACACATGTCATACACTCCCTTTCCTTGACTAGATACACCTTTCCCCACTGCTGGTGGTTTGTTCTGAACCCAGTATGCCAGTTTCTCTTTCTTCTGTTAGTCTGTTGCAAAATACATCAACAAACATTTCTGCCAGTGGGATGCCAGTTTTTCCCCTCATTCCTATCAGTGACGCCAGGTTTCCACTACATGCCTCAAACTCAAACCTTCTTCCATCTGACAGGGAAGCTCCCAGCAATATGTAGCCGATTATAACAGCTCAGCCCCAACTCTTTAACCAAATACTCTTCAGTTCTCCTGGCTACAGTAATCCCTTCTCCCAATCCACTGGCTCCGAAACCTTCCCCAGTCTCAGCATACTTCCGTCAACAAATATAAATATAAATACTTGGCAGTTCTCATTTCTCCACCACTCAACCAACCTGCACCACCCAGGAGTAATTGACAGCCACGAGGACGTCATTATCATGTGTGCTTCAGCCTCATCTCGGGCTAAAGAGCTCACTCCGTTAGAATTTGCTTATGCATTCTCACTGCTCATCTTCAGGATTTCAACCAGGATACCTTCTGGGGAAGTCTTAATCAGGAGCTGTACTGCTGTAGACCCACCGTGTATCTGCGAGGCTGCAATCTGCAGTAATTTCAGTCACACTGGATGCACCTGTGTCTCAGTGTCACTATCTGCACTCATGTTGTTTCTGCGGAGGTGGCCATGATGTTCCGCTCTGATGACATTCAGCTTTACAAATGTGCTGCTCCTTCTGCAGGTTTTGGGGGTTATTATTGTGGAAGGTGGTTCTCCTCTAATTGGCTTTCCAAATTCAACCAGTACCGCCAAATCCGTTAGTTTCATCTTCAGCCCTTTACAAAATCTGACCAGTAGTCAGGCAGCCCCCTTTCCATATTCTATTTCAAGATAAACTCACCTCTAAGCATTTATGAGCCATTGGTCCATTACATCCTACTTCCAAAATCCCAGCATGCTTCACCTCAAGACGCTCTGTTCTTCACCAAGTCTGGCCACATCGCTACCAGATTCAAGTGCCTCTCACTCTTCTGTCAAGTTCTCTCACTGTCTGGAATTTCAGACATTTGTTGGATGGCTTCTTTGGGGCTCTGCATGACCCAGGAGCTGCCACCATTCCTTACTGTCCTTCCCCAAACTGCAGTCTCAGATCCATGCTTATTCCATCTGTCATTCTCTTACAAAAAGTGTTGTAAAATCTAATTCAGGATGTAGTCCCTGCAAGTGAAATTTAGATTTCAAGAAAAATCTTTTTTTATAAACGTCATTTCAATGACTGTAGCCATTTTTATTACACATTTAAAAATGGAAAAAAGAACAGGGAAACCTCATGACTCAATACTGTTTTTCCTGTTAAGCTGGCCTAGCTGACAGCAATTGACTACCACTGCCCGTGTCAGCACACCTCTAAAAGCAAAAACCTAAATGTGCTAAATTGTGTATTGAATCAAGAGTTCATGTTAATGTCTACAGTAACTAACTGTGTGCTTTTGACAGGCTCTCAATGGATTTGTCCTGGTCATCACTGCCAGTGGGACCATCTTCTACTCCTCTCACACAATTCAGGACTACTTGGGCTTCCATCAGGTGTTATGCTTTTTTATAACTCTAATTACATCCAGTAATTGTCATTCCTCAGTGATGAGAACCAGAACTCAGAGCACCATAGCGGTTAGGTAGTTGACAGGTACTGTACCAACAGAGCAGTTATCATATTGAGTCCCTTTCTATGGAACCCTTCTCGATGGGTGTCATTCTTAATGCGGAACATTATAACATTATATTATATTATGACATTATATTAAGTAACACATGCGTCCTAACTGTTTGAGAATATCTATGTATTTATTTAACATTTTAACCCACAATGAATGCATGAAGTACAAACCTAGTAATTATTTAATCCCACAGACACACAGTGGCATTAGGCTCTGCTTGATTGGCTAATAAATGGATGCCTTGCGTGCAACAACTGACAGAAGCAACTCAGAGGTCGTCGTTGATCCAGTGATCTACTCCCTGCATGGTGCAGTCAGAGGCTGAGACAACTGCAAAAAAAACTATTTATAGCTTGGCCTTTTGTAGAAACCAGCGGTCACAGCAGCACCCTGCAGTGCACAACACATCCCGCACCACAGCTCACACTCATTGGACAGTTGAATGTGCAGTAACTGTGTTTTACATAAGCAACTAAAATCAAATTAGCTTTTGAGAAAAATGTGCAGGTGGAGCTTGTATGGTCCAATGTGACTGCTATTTGTAATGATTTATGGATGATGATATTACTACTACTACTACTACTCTGTGACTGAAAAATGTATACTGAGCAATGTGATCAATGTTGGGAAGGTTACGTTTGAAGTTGAGTCATAGATTAGAGAGAACTAGATACCCTGGGTACTATGTTGATCCCACACAGGTCCTAAGCTGACCCCAAGAAGATCCTAAACACAAGTTTTTTTTTCATTAAGTTAGCTAATGTGTCTTACCGGTTTACTGCTATCGTGAACTTTTTTTACACCAATACAAACACCCTGAAAAAAAAGCTACACTGCATGTAACAGCTATGAAGGGGCGTGTGCTTTTTCAGATGTAGGATTACCTTCGTTTTATAAGATGCTTGAAATAACAATAGTGTAATGAGGTGCTGAGTGCTTTGTTTTTTAAGGTCCCGAAGAGCTGAAAAATGTCAGTGTTAGTTATTTCATTGTGGGTGAACCAGTGAAGCAACATTCAACTAGGGTGAAGTACTTGAAACATATTTCTTGTGGATATTTAATGTCATAGTAACCAAATCCTCAGAGTTGGAAAAAAAGATCTGTACCTCTAAAGCACATAGTACTACACACTGGGCAGTTTTGAACAATCGTCTGCTGTTTTTTTGTTTTATTTGTTTTTTCTTGCAAAACAAACAAACAAAAAATGTTTGGTGTATAAATCAAAGTCAGCAGTGCTGTGGAAACATCCTCTAACACCGTAATCGTTAGCTAGTGGTATCTTAGCAACTGTTAATTATCATTAGTAAGGCCTTAAAATGTAACACTTCCTTAGAAAGCAGTGTCACTAAATTTTTATGATAGCATATATTCAGTTGTAGTTCTAAAAGCCACCTGAAAGCTTGGTGAGCTATAAAAGTAGTCAGAGGAGTGAAAGTCAGAGACGGAAACAGCATTAATGAGGGGGAGCGACCGCCCTAAACTGCAGGATTCAGTGTCATTCAGGGATGTGTTAGACATGCCGTATAGAGAAGGCTGACAAATGCTGTTGTGTGGCAGTCAGTATTTTGTATGATCTTCTTGGATCACTTTTACAAAAAATGTTTACAAAAGTCATAAATACATATCTATAATCTTGTTGTCTATAAAAAGCTATATTCAAAAATGTCTATTCTTGAATATATTTATTTATTTTTTTACCTAAGCTCACTCTTTTTTTCTTTACTGTTCTCAGACTGATGTCATGCACCAGAGTGTGTATGAACTGGTCCATACAGAGGACCAGCAGGAGCTCAGGAGAAACCTGGACTGGGCTTTGAATCCTCCTGCTGCTGCAACATCCACTGTCTGCCAGGAGTCCCCCAAAGGTGATCACTCTCACCTAAAACATGATTTTAATAATGTATATTCGGTTAGCACCCAGACTCCTTTACTACAGAGCCACCAACAGAACGTGGTTTGGTATTGTGTTGCTGAAATGAACAAGGCCTTTTCTGAAAATGACACCTAAACAGCATGTGTTGCTCCAAAAACCTGTGTATATATATCATTCATTAGTGGTGCCTTCACATACAAGCTTTCCATGCCATGTTCATGTGAAGGCACAACTAATGAAGCCTAATATCATCATAGATACTGGCTTTTAACAAATCAGATGGTGGCCCTACCTTTCAGAGTTTTCCAGAGAAAAGCCAGAGGTTCTCGATCTTGTTTCTACATGTTTCTTGTCTTAAAATTTCAGCCACAAGGTCCAGGAAAATTGTTGGGGATGCAAAAAAAAAATCCACAAATAACTTTAGCTGACATATGGGACTCAAAAAAAAAGTGGTGTGGCTGTTTCAAGATTGCACAATAAGGAAGTATTTGAAAAAAAAAATGGGCTGCAAGGTCGAGATTCCAGAACTAAGCCATTACTGCCACAATATGCCAAAAAGCACAGAGACAAGGCACAAGGAACTTGGTCAAAATTGATGGCAAGATGAATGCAGCAGCAAGCAATACTGGAGGAAAATTTGTACTCATTAGCCTGAAAGCTGCACATGGGACACACTTGGACTCACTTGGACTTTCCAACATGACAATGACCCAGAACACAAGCCCAAGTCAACCTGTCATTGATTCTGGCAGAAAGAAGTGAAGATTCTGGAGTGGCCATCTCAGTCTCCTGATTTCAAAATCATTGCGCCAGATTGGGGAGATCTCAAACATGCAGTTTATGAAAGATTGCCCCAGAATTTACAGGAACTGGAGGCATTTTGCCAAGAAGAAGCTTTACCATCTGAGCAAATAACAACTACTGCAAAAGACTTCAAGCTGTCATTGATGCTAATGGAGGCAATACATAGTATTAATGGAGGCAATACATAGTATTAAGAGCTAGGTTATGTAAATTTTTGACAATTGGGTAGTTCCTGTTGTCATTATAATTTTAAAAAAGCAAACAAAATTGATAGATAATAAATTCACCCACCACTAACCATGAGTGAAAGAAAAGTTGTAAGTGTAGTGTTATAATTCATATTCTCTGAAAAATGCCCCCCAAAACATCACAAATTCTGCCAGGATATGTAAACTTTGGAGGGGAACTGTATTTCTGTAATTATTCCAATTTGGAATAATTCAGTATTGATTTTCATCCTGGATTTCTCTGGATTCTCTATTTTAATATTACCTGTACCATCATCTACCTTAGTACCACAGATGATGAAATCCCCACATTATTCTCTTTTTTTCCCTTGCAGTCTTTCACAGACTGGTGAATTTCTCTTACTTTCCTTTCTTTTTTTTTTTTTTTTTTTTTAGCCTGTCATGTTTGGCAGTTTTCGCAATCAGAATATGATCCGAATGCGCTGGTGTACCAAACATATTTGCTTTCCCAAGAATAGCTCTGTAAGTTTTACAATAGGCTACTCTTGTTAGTATGTATTTAGTCAGTTTGTATTTTAATTTTATTTTATTTATTTACACCAGGCCTGACAGGCAGAAAGGAAAGGGTAGGAAAAGGAGTGAGAAAGAGAAAAGAAAAAAAAGAAAAGAGAAAAAAACAAAAATAAAAAAAAACAACCAAACAAAAAAAACATGAACAAAACAAAGGTGAGAAAAGAATAATCAAAGAATGATATCCACACTTATACATACACATCCACATATCTACACATGCACATACATACACACACACGCACACACACACAATCCTGCTTTTGTATGCAAATAATGTGTGGATGTGCCTCTGTCATGGAACGTACTCACCAATGGGGGCAAGAAACTTCAATCACGCCCCCCGCGATCCAGATCGAACAGCGAAGGACCCAGGGGACGCGGCCTATCCACGGCCCACCAGGACATCAGAAGGCGAGAGGCCACACATCCCGATGGTAACTGCGCACACACCCCAGAGGAGGAAGGAGGGAGACCCCCTCACGGCCAAACGGCAAGAGTCCAGAGAGCCAGAGGCAATGAGCAGCCAACCCCCACCGCAGGCCGGCATCCCCCGCACGAGCCGCGAATGCGGCCCCACACGCACACACACACACACACGTACACACGCACACACCCATACACACACACACACACACAAATCATATACTCATACTCACACATATGACTGTCACACATTTATGCGCACACACACACACAGAACTTACATGGACACCAAGTGTGGGTATATGGTAAATGGACTAGTTCTTATATAGCGCTTTTCTACTCAATCAGAGCACTCAAAGCGCTTATACAACATGTTTACATTCACCCATGCACTCCCATTCATACAAGCACTTCCATCATTAATTAAGCTAAGTGCTTTTTTAATTAACTAACATTCACACACATTCATACTCCGACAGAACGGTCGGAGAGCAACTTAGGGTTAAGTATCTTGCCCAAGGATACATTGGCATGTAGCCTGGAGTAGCCAGGATTCGAACCGCTGACCTTCCGATCAGTAGGTGACCTGCTCTACCTACTGAGCTACAGCCAGAGGCCAGTGAGAGGGTACCAGCGCAGAGCCAGCGGCACCCCGGCGAAGCAGCCAACCCGGCCCCAAACCACTAGCCAGTCCCTACCCCAGGCAGGGTGCATGAAACTGGGGTGTGGGAGACCCGCCCTCCCCCTCCTTCCACTCAACGTGTTTGGAGTGATATGTTGGGTGTATGTGAGTGTATGGAGTGGGAAGAATATGCATGCATGTGTGTGTGAAAGCTACAGTGCTATTAAAATTGGGGGGACAGATGTAATGAGCACTGAGCAACAGCGCCCATCCACACCACCCCCCCAAGGCCCTCAATGTCTAAGATGTAAATAAAATTGAGGAGCAGGCAGCAGTGAACAGAAGTGGGGCCACCTCAGCAGCTCCACACACTGACCACTGTGTGACACACCTGCCCCCCAAAGCCCTATATGTACTATATGTACTATGTACTATGACGTGTTGTGAGCTGTATAATGTAATTAAAAAGGGAGAGTGGGACATCACGCAACATAGTGAGCAGAGCCAAAGAAGTGGCCCTACTCACCGCAGCACAAGCCCCCCTCACCCAAGACCCTGTGATGTAATGTTTGACTGAGTGGGAGGAGGAGAAGAGCCAGGATATGTAAGACCGGGAGGTAGAGAACTACCCCCAGAAGAAGAGAGCCAGCAAACTGCTGGCTCACTAAGCACCCCAGTTCCCTACACCCAACCACAGTGCAGGGAAGGCAGGTCCAGGGCCTGAAGTGGCCACACCCCCAGGGCACCACCGTGCCCAAGGCCAGCACCCACATTCCACACCACAGACAAGCACAACCCCCCCCCCCCACACACACACACACACAAATATTTCTCTCACACACACACACACACACACACACACACACACACAAATATTTCTCTCTCACACACACACACACACACACACACACACACACACACACACACATACAAATGTCTCTCTCACACACACACAGACACACACACACACACTGGTCCGGGACCAACCGGCCCCCTGTGGGAAACTACTGCTCCCTCACCTGCGTGCCACACCACCCCAAAGGATGCGCGGGCACCCCAGAATCCCGGAATGACGGCCAGAGATCTCGACGCGGGCCAACCCACCCCACTCGGCGGTGCGCCCAAGGGGGCACAGACCCCCCCCAACGCAGGGAGGAGCCCAACCAGGAAACGGGCGACCCCGGGCACCAGGGCCCCAGACCCCACACCCCGATCCCCGCGGAGAAAGCCGGCCACCCGGCCCGGAGTCAGCACCCACCACCACGGGCACCCCAGTCCCACGCCCTGAGACCATAAGAGCACCCGTCCAAGCCCCCACCACCAACATCCAGGGCCCGTACACAGAAACCACAAAACGGCAGTCCCCGTCTCCCATCCAAGGACCATCAGACACCCGAATCCCCCAGCCCACCCCCAGCCACCTACCAGGCACACCGCGAGACGAGACTACAGCCGATCACCCCCACTAAGTGATGGAGCTGATCAGTGGAGACCAGAGAGATTCAAATTTGTCCAACTGGTTTTTAGAGGTGGCAGACATTCTTTCTAGACTAATGTGTTCTAAAAGTAAATTCCTATAGTGAGTAATGCACAAATCATTTTTGGATTTCCAATTCATGAGGATAGTTTTCTTAGCAATGCATAGGGCAGTAAGAACTATGTGTGACATATTTGCTTCAATGTTTAATTCACCCACATCACCTAAAACACACAGTTTTGGTGATGCTGGGATATTGCAATTAAAACATGTGGATAAACATTATTCTCTTTTTTTCCCTTGCAGTCTTTCACAGACTGGTGAATTTCTCTTACTTTCCTTTTTTAAAGACTCAAAACTGTTTGTGAACATATAATGTTACAATAAAACTGCCTTCCACTGCAGTCTGCAGCACGAGTGAGCATAAACATTTGGATGTAAGTATCAGATGGTTAAGTATATACAGTTTAGGCATTAAGCTGTAAGCACAGCCTCTGGTCAGATCACATGACTCTGTAATCTTCACTATGGCTTATGAGAAGAAGTGGTCCCAGATCTGTATTTGGATTTTAAGATGCTTATGTGTGTGTTCTTTAGTTGTGAACACTGTGGTTTAGGTTAAGACTCGCAGCCCTGACACAACCTACTAATTCCTTCTCTGAGAAACTGTTCACACTCTCGTCCTTAACTGCAACCTCAAATGTTCGGCTCAGCATGTTAATCTGTACACAACCCCAGATTCAACAAAGTTGGGATGCTGTGTGAAATAAACAGAAACAGAATGATTTTCAAATCTCATAAACACACATTTATTCACAGTGGAACATAGAAAACATATCAAATTTTCAAATAGACATTAACGCATTTATATTAGCTTATTAGCATGTTAGCTCATTTTTAATGTGATGACAGCTTCATAACTCAAAACAGTTTGGGTGTGGGCAACAAAAGGCATTAAAGTAAGTGGTACTAAAAAGAAGCAGCTGGAGGAACATTTTGCAACTAATTAGGTTAACTGGAGACAGGTCACGTCTTAGTTTTCAGACGTAAAGATGGGTGAAGAGTCACCAATCTTCAAATTGTGGAGCAGTTTCAGAAAAATGTCATTCAATGTAAAATTCTGAAGATTTCATCATCAATAGTACACAATACCATCAAAAGATTCAGAGAATCTGAAGAAATCTGTGTGTGCAAGGGACAAGGCCCAAAATCAGTATTGGATGCCTGTGATCTTCAGGTCCTCAGGTGGCACTGCATTAAAACAGGCATGATTCTCTCGTGGAAATCACTGGATGGACTCTCTTGGGATCACTTGGGCACTGTCAAGGGGCACTGTGGGTGGATCCACACAGTCTGCAGTTGTTACATCCCTGAAGGGGAGAAATAATCACAAAAGTGAGGAGTTGATGTTTCCTCACTGAGAACTTTTACTTGAATAAGGAGAATACCACAATTTCCCCTAGGTACGTGAGCCAAGACAAGAGCAATCAGTCTCAAGTGACCAGATTCAGACCACTTTGTAGATCATTGATAACACTTTTTAAACTTGGTTCTTAGCAATAAAGAATGAAATAAACAAATCAATTATGGATTTTTAAGTTCACCCCCCCCCCCCTTTTTTTTTCAACAAGGTGAGCTTTTACTGTTTTTAAGCAATTCTTAGTCTGATACACTATGACTCATAACTGTATGATCTCTTTAAATCAGTCACTAAATTTTAGTGTTTACAGACTATGTGATTTCTGTTATTTTAACTTATCACACAGTGAGCAGCTCATTGTTGGCTCCAGTACCAGCATGAAATGTAGGGTCTCCCACTGTGGGTCCCATATGGACCCCAATATGACATATATTGCAGAAATCTAATAGGGCTCTGTATTTTCTATGAGCATGCCAACTGTGGGCCCATACAGGGGCCCCAAAGGATAAAACTGCTGTGGGCTCTGTATGGGCAGACCCACTTGGAGCCCACATGGGATAAGTGTAGTTTTGCTGTGCCACACACCTCTCTACAGTTGACCCACAGCTACCCAGTGTGGGCCTCCATGGGCATGTTTGCTGTGATTGTGTATGAACACAGTTCACCATGCCATCCACAAACACTCTAAAGCTCTATCATGCAAAGAAGAAGGCATATGTGAACCTGATCCAGAAATGCAACCGTCTTCTCTGGGTCAAAGCTCAAATTTGTTACAAGAGAAATACAGCACTCTTCAACCTTAAAAGAAAACATGCATCTAGAAATGTTTGTCTTATTTACATAACATCATCTGCTTGTTGTTGTTTGTTTTTTGTTTTTTAGAGATAGAACTTGACAAAAGCTCATCTTTGGTCACCTATAACCCTGAACAACTCCCCCCGGAGAACTCATCCTTCCTGGAAAGAAGCTTTGTGTGTCGCTTTCGCTGCCTCTTGGACAACTCTTCCGGTTTTCTGGTACATAGCATTTTCAGATGTCTATTTTTGCCAAAGCTGAAACATGACAGTTCAAAACACGGACTTGTGGCTTGACTTGTACCTGTTATCTGTTAGTGTATCCGTGTATTTTTTAATGCTGGCGGGTTAAAGACATAGTGCTCAGAGCACTTTCTACTGAAAGCCAAATTGATCCATTCACAGAGCACAGTAACAGTGAGGCCAATCCCTTTATTTTTGCTGTAGCCTGAGAACATTTGGGTTTAAAAGACGAAGATGAGACAAAAGATCAACATCTCAGGTTTTATTTCTGGGTAATCTGGATTTGATACAGAGTGCAGAAGATAGCACCTTGTGTCTGAAGCCATGCATTTTTTTTTTAAGTATGGGAACATGAGATTGACAGGTGTATTTTGTTGCCCATGTGTGTCCTGTTATATTGTTTATTCAAACAATAAATTGCACAGAATGTCACTATATGCTCAGTTTCAGATTTGGGTTCTGCCTGTGCAGACGGGGCAGTTATACTTAGAGGAGTAAACAACATGAAAACCAGAGAGCTGTCTACGGGTGAAAAACAAGTAATTGTGAAGCTGAGAGAAGATGGAAATCATCAATCAGAGCCATTGTACAAACATTGGCCATAGCTGGTACAATGATTTTGAATGTCCTGAAAAAGAAAGTTGTCACTGGTGTACTAAGTAACAGATATCGAACAGGTAGACCAAGGAAAACAACAGCAGCTGATGGCAGTAACATTGCAAGTGCTGTAAAGAAAGACCCTAAAACAACTGTTAGTGACACCACCAGCAGCCTCCAGAGGGCAGGAGTGAAGGTGTTACTACTACTACTACTACTACTACTATATCTATATCTCTCCAATCTATTGTTCACAGAAGACTTCATGAACAAATATGCAAAGGCTTCACCACAAGATGCAAACCACTAATTAGCATGAAGAACAGG
This sequence comes from Archocentrus centrarchus, assembly GCF_007364275.1. Taxonomy (NCBI): domain Eukaryota; kingdom Metazoa; phylum Chordata; class Actinopteri; order Cichliformes; family Cichlidae; genus Archocentrus; species Archocentrus centrarchus. Next base: position 326,236 of record NW_022060263.1, on the reverse strand, counting down.
AAGGCCGGGCTGAAATTTGCCAAGAAGTGCAGAGACAAGTCTCAGAAATTCTGGGACAAATTTGATCGACTGATGAGACAAAGATGAACTGTTATCAAGGTGATGGAAAGGCTAAAGTTTGGAGAAAGAAAGGATCTGATCATGATCCCATCTTTTAAGGTGCCAGTAATTTAACCATTACTTAAAAAGCCATCACTGACCCAGCTGTCTTAGCTAATTATAGGCCAATCTCCAACCTTCCTTTTCTCTCAAAGACTCTTGAAAGAGTAGTTGTAAAACAGCTAACTGATCATCTGCAGAGGAACGGTTTATTTGAAGAGTTTCAGTCAGGTTTCAGAATTCATCACAGTACAGAAACAGCATTAGTGAAGGTTACCAATGATCTTCTTACAGCCTCTGACAGTGGACTCATCTCTGTTCTTGTCCTGTTGGACCTCAGTGCAGCTTTGATACTGTTGATCATAACATTTTATTACAGAGATTAGAGCTTGCTATAGGTATTAAAGGTACTGCACTGCAGTGGTTTGAATCATATTTATCTCATAGACTCCAATTTGTTCATGTAAATGGGGAGTCTTCTTCACACACTAAGGTTAATTATGGAGTTCCACAGGGTTCTGTGCTAGGACCAATTTTATTTACATTATACATGCTTCCCTTAGGCAGTATTATTAGAAAGCACTGCATCAATTTTCATTGTTATGCAGATGATACCCAGCTTTATCTATCCATCAAACCAGATGACACACATCAATTAGTTAAACTGCAGGAATGTCTTAAAGACATTAAGGCCTGGATGACCTCTAATTTCCTGCTTCTAAATTCAGATCAAACTGAAATTCTTGTTCTCGGCCCCACAAATCTTAGAAACATGGTGTCTAACCAGATACTTACTCTGGATGGCATTACTTTGGCCTCCAGTAACACTGTGAGAAATCTTAGAGTCATTTTTGACCAGGATATGTCCTTCAATGCACATATTAAACAAATATGTAGGACCGCTTTTTTGCATTTGTGCAATATTTCTAAAATTAGAAACATCCTTTCTCAGACTGATGCTGAAAAGCTAATTCATGCATTTATTACTTCTAGGGTGGACTATTGTAATTCATTATTATCAGGCTGTCCTAAAAGCTCCCTGAAAAGCCTTCAGCTGATCCAAAATGCTGCAGCTAGAGTACTGACAGGGACTAGAAAGAGAGAGCAGATTTCTCCCATATTGGCTTCTCTTCTTCTAGAATAAAATTTAAAATTCTTCTCCTCACATTCAAGGTCTTGAATAATGAGGCCCCATCTTATCTCAAAGACCTCATAGTGCCATATGACCCCATTAAAGCACTTCGCTCTCTCGTGGTTCCTAGGATACTTAAGAGTAGAATGGGAGGCAGAGCCTTCAGCTTTCAGGTCCCTCTTCTGTGGAACCAGCTCCCAGCTTGGATTCAGGAGACAGACACCCTCTCTATTTTTAAGATTAGGCTTAAAACTTTCCTTTTTGATCAAGCTTATAGTTAGGGCTGGATCAGGTGACCCTGAACCATCCATTAGTTATGCTGCAATAGGCCTAGGCTGCTGGGGGGTTCCTATGATGCACTGTTTCTTTTCATTCACTTCTTTTTACTGTACTTATACCCCACTCTGCATTTAATCATTTGTTATTATTAATCTCCGACTCTCTTCCACAGCATGTCTTTTGTCCTGTCTCTCTCCCCTCAGCCTCCCCTCAGGTCATTTTGGGTTTTCTCTGTAATTATTGTAAGTTATTTGCCTTACAATACAAAGTGCCTTGAGACGACTGTTTGTTGTGATTTGGGGCTATAAAAATAAAATAAAATTGAATTGAATTGAATTGAATTGAATTGAATTGAATCTGTGAAACAGGGTGGAGGTGATGTCATGGCTTCATCTGGGATGGGCTCAATTTTCACTGATGATGTCACGTATGGTAGCAGCAGTACAATGAACTCAGAAGATAATAGAAACATTTTGTCAGTCAATTTAAAGAAAGATGCAACCAAACTGACTGGGAGAGCCTTCATCGTGCAGCAAGATTATGACCCAAAACACAAAGGAGTTCATCAGAGGCTGGAAGTGGGAGGTTTAAGACTGGCCTACACAATATCCAGACTTAAACCCTGTGGAGCATTTCAGCTGCTAAAGAGGAGACTGAAGGGAGTAAAACAACAAATGAAAGTGGCTGCAGTGAAAGCTGGAAAAGCATCACAAAAGAAGAATGCAAAGGTTTAGTGATGTCAGTGGGTCACAGGCTTGATGCAGGTATTGCAAGCAAAGGATTTGTTCCAATACTTTTTTCAGAAGAAAAATGGGTGGGTTCTGGCAAAAGGTGCTATCTTCTCAACTGTGTATCTGATCCAGATGTAAATACCTGAAAATAAAAGCTGAGATGTTTTGTCTCATATTAATCTTTCAATGTTGAACCCAAATGTTTCAGTCTACAGCAAAAATAATGGGATTGGTCTCACTGAAACTCTCACAATACCTTTGCAGGAGAGTGTATATTTTGTGGCTTTAATTATCACACACACTGCAGTGGTGGCTTCCCAGGATTATTGATGTTCCAGTTGGTAGATGATCCACTCTAGCACCCAAAAAGGGTCCAAAATTTTGCAGGAGCTGGCTTCCACCTGTTTCCATATACTTGTGCCAAGTGAATGAGGGTCTCACATCTGTAGTACTCACAGATTATCAAAATAGTACCTCTACAGTACGTCACTTACATTGACAAGAAACACAACTAGTTATTTGCTTACTTCCAGGCTTTGAATATCCAAGGAAGGCTCAAGTTTTTGCATGGGCAGAACCAGTGGCAAGAAAACGGAGGAAAAGCTCCACCACAGGTTGCGCTGTTTGCTATTGCAACTCCTCTGCAACCTCCATCCATCCTGGAGATCAGAACCAAGAACATGATCTTCAGAACCAAACACAAGCTGGACTTTACTCCCGTGGCCTGTGATGCAAAGTAAAAATATTTTTCAGTCCTTTGTATTAGAGTTAGATGGCTCATTTCTGGGGGTTTTGTTTGTTTTTGGTCAGTTTTTTTGTTTTCTTTTGTTTTCATTCCAGCAGTTCAGCGACCCATTTAGTGTTAGGAGGCAGGATTACAGCTGAGTTTTGGGGGGTTTTTTCTGAAAATTAGCTTTTTTAGCAAAAAGGCAAATATTCAGAAATTAGAAATGTTACATTTTATGTGACCATCTTTCATTTTGGCTTTGTAATTTTGGTGAAATATTTGGAGTCCAAACTGTCAACAGTTCCTAAAACAGGAGGTCTCTGGTGATCTGGTGGATATTCCACCATGTTGCCGGCAAACCACTTAGGGTTAATGTTAAGTCACATTTCAACCACATGCTAAACAAGCATGGTTTCAGAAGCTACAGGTTACCTTTCAAATCTAGTTTCTTACATGCATTTTGGTCATATATACCCTATCATAATTGTAGAAGTTTCATAGGCTGACTGAAATACCATCTGTGTTCTGCTTCTCCTGCATGTTTGTTTTGTTTTTTTGCTTTCTTTGCAGATAATTAATGGAATGCAATGTACAATGAACAAATGTCCAAAGTAAATCTGTTCCTTTTTTACAGGGGGAAGATAGTGCTAGGGTACACAGAGGCTGAACTGCGGGTAAGAGGATCTGGCTATCAGTTCATTCATGCAGCAGATATGTTGCACTGTGCAGAGAACCATGTAAGAAGTAAGTACAACCAAAGACCAACTGTGAACCAAAAACAATCTAATTTATTCAAATTCACCTGAATTCAAAGATTAAGAGGTGTACGTTTGTCTGTGTAGTGTATACAGGGCCTTGATGCTGCCCCTCAATTTGTCTGTCTGAAAAAAAGGATCCAAACCCTGTTCCAAACAGGTGTTTGGAACAGGGTTTGATCTCTTGCATGTTACTCCCTTCCATCCCTCCTTTCCTGTCTGCTCTACTGCCCTGTAATAATAAATAATAAAGGCCAAAAACAAATAAATAATTCTAAATTAATTTTACATTTTAAATGGAACAATCTCCATTTACACAGAAATGCGAAACACTGCAGTTCCTATTCACAGGCCACCAGTTGGTGGTGTGAATATAGGAGCTAAAACCGTAGTGCGCGTGTGTCTAATGCACGCTTAAAGATTTTTTCATTTTATCAAATGTCAGAAACAAAGCTATCCTACCAGTTACTTGCAAAATAGCCATGCTGCACGCACTGGTGGCTAAATGTTCACACAAAAAAACCCTCTTTGCTATTAAACAACTGGAGTATATATATATATATATATATATATATATATATATATATATATATATATATATATATATATATATATATGAACAAAATCCTCTGTTTGCCAGACTACAGATAGAAACATGTTCCCATTTCAGACTTATGCCTGTCAAAAAAGTTGAGGACATCTGGCACATCCTGGTCAGAGAGTTCAGACCGCATTTGCAAGTAATCCTGCTGGATTAGCAAGCAGATTGAGCAAAGCTGCAGAGCTGCCAGAGCAGAGGATAGGGCCCACAAATCCACTGCACGGGCAAATCATCAGAGATGATCCATAGAGCAGCAGTGACACATACACTTCAGAGGACAGATATGTCACTTACCACTCTCAGCGTTCTAAGGGTCAGTGTAGTTTAAACAGGATATGGCACAAGATTCATTCTCAGGAATTTTGCAAGAACAAACACACAGTGACGTTTTACAGAACAATTAAGACATATTTCACTAAAATGGAAAACACACAAAATATGTGAAGAATATTTTTTTTTAATGTTTTTAATTTATGTGCTACCAAAGTACAGATATGCATCCCAAATAGATGAACTATAGTTATAATCAGTAACTTGGCTCCATATCTTTCCTAGGCAGTTTATTTACACTACTTGTCAAAATGAGATCTTCTGCACATCCGATTTCCTTCATTTAGTCTGAAATGTTTACTTTGACCCTGTGGCATAAAGTCAGGACAAGCAAGACAAGCAGTACTTGCTTGTCAAAGCTACAAACAGACATAAAAGTACCAAAATAAAGCAATCTCTCTCCTTTCATCTCAGATGGAATGGTAAAGCTCCCCACCTGTTTGCACCCATCCTTTACATTACTGCCATCGTGTGGCTGCAGCTGGGTATTGTTGCTGAAAGATCTGCTTGTTTCATGCTCATAGGAAACTGCAGCTGTGCCATTAACAATGACTTGAGCTGGGCGAGCTGAGAGGGCAACAGTTTGTTCTTTTCTGGTGGTTTGGGCATGGGTACTGTGGATAAACCTCTGGTCTTTGACAATAAACTGATGGGAAAGCAGTATGCGAGGCAAGCTGCTGCTGGCTCTGCTTTCACTTGATTTTCACTTTGATCTTTCTGTGATTTATCATTGTAACAGATGAGTGTCCTCTTGCTTAACACCTTGGGCAGCATGTGTGATGTAGAGAAGATAGATTGTGAAAGAGTTAATGACTCCTCAGCCAACACTTTCAGAAAACCTCCATCGATCCATCCATTCTCTTCTGCTTATCCTGTGCAGGGTCTTGGGGGGGGGGGTCTTGGAATCTATCTCAGCTGACATAGGGCGAGAGGCAGGGTACACCCTGTACAGGTCGCCAGCCTATCGCAGGGCTAACACAGAGAGACAGACAGCCATTCACACTCATATTCACACCTATGGGCAGTTTAGAGTGACCAATTAACCTAACCCCACTAACTGCATGTCTTTGGACTGTGGGAGGAAACCCACGCAAACACGGGGAAAATATGCAAACTCCACACAGAAAGGCCTGGGCCAAGGAATCACACCCAGACTGTCTAGATGTCATTCTAGCTGTGAGGCAGCAGTGCTAACCACCACAGTGCCTGTGCTAAATTGCCATTTAAAATAAATACCAATTCTAGTGTGCAAAACTTCATACTGGAGAGAGGTGGCAGACCTGGTGGCTTGGTGCCAGGATAACAATCTTTCCTTAAATACCAGCAAGACTAAGGAAATGATTGTTGATCCGAGGAGGAGGAGGGTGCAACACACACCACTCCATATAGGGGGAGAAGTGGTGGAGAGGGTGAACACCTTCAAATTCCTGGGTACTCACATCAATCACGACACCACTCACCTGGTAAAGAAGTCACAGCAGCATTTATACTTCCAGTGAAGGCTGAAGAAGTTCAGCATGCCATCTGAAATTCAGTGACGTGCGGTGAGGGTCGTGACTGGTGAGGCACTGACGTCATCACATCAGATTTACAAACATATAGCTTATTCACCATTTGATTGGCAACAGTTGTTTTGTTTAACATTAACATAGTCTGAAGCAAACCTTTTAGCTCCGGTGTTGGTCTTCCTTTAATTATTATCTTCTGCTTCGATTGAAAGTCCAGTTTAGAAAATTCTTTCAGTTGAGTTATGTAATCTTCCATGTTGAACATAAGGCCAAGCAACAGGAAAAACTAACTGGCCTTGCTAACTGTTTATGGTAGCTTGCCGCCGAGGAGTCGTAGAGTCCCTGGGATCACCAGCGCCCCCTACCATGAGGCACGAGAACTGCGTGCCTCACCTAGTGTCTCTTCGCAGCAGTTTCATGATCGCTCAACACAAGAATGCATTACACACACATACAGTTGTTAATGAAAAAAACAAAAAAAAAACTGTGCATTATATACACCAGCTAAAATATAGAAATTTAGTTCATATAGTAAAAGTGTTAGAACATTTTAATAGCCACATGCAAAGGGAAAGTAATCCGGTCTCACTGCATAGCATGCCAGCACAGTTAGTAGTCATTGGCAATGACTATACTGAGCCGCACCACGGATTGCGCAATCCGTGGTGCGGCTCGCCGGGCTGGTGCCTCACCGTTCGTCTCTTAGTATTTGACCGGCAAATGCAAAAATTCAGCGATTTTGAAAAAACTAATCTAAAAATGGTGTAGTTAAATGGAAAAGAACTTTAAAATACAAATCACTGAATGAATATAACCATTTAATTTATTTTTTAATTTTATATTTCCACGATGACAGGTGAGGCCGTGCCTCACCTGCCTCCCCTGACTGCACGTCACTGCTGAAATTACAGGAACACCATCGAGAGCGTTCTCACCAATGGCCTCACGGTCTGGTTTGGGAACTGCTCTGCACATGACAGGAAGGCTCTTCACAGGCTGGTGAAGACTTCCAGATCTATCTCAGGATTTGCCTTACCATCACTGGATCAGGGTCATCAGAAGAGCACGGAACATTATAAAAGATCCAACACACCCACAGCACGACAACATGGCCTCTTTGCACTCCTGCCACCAGGGCGGCGGTATCGGAGTGTGAAATCAAGAACCACCAGAATGAGGAACAGCTTTTTTGCACAGGCCATTGTGAACTGCCACCTCTGACACACACACATACACACACACACACACACAGTGCTCTTCTTTGTATTTTGGACTGCAAATTGCACTATATGCATATGACACTTTACCCCAGACCATTTACAATTACCCACTGCTGTACCACTGCACAAACATACTTCATTCACTGCAGCTTCCTCTATACGGTCTACCTCGTGTATATAAGTTGTCTATTTTGTCTATTTTTATATATTTTCATATTATTATTGAGTCAGAGCAGAAGAAGTGCAGAATAAGAATTTTATTGTTCAGTGTAACTGACTGTTTACACATGACAATAAAACTCTCCTGAATCTTGAATCTTTTGTGTAGATTTAGATTGTCATAGTGGAAATAAGTGATTTCAGTAGATTTACATTATTTTGTAATAGAGTTCACTCAGAATAACAGTTCTTGTGTTCAATATTTGTAGTGATGAAGACTGGAGAGAGTGGTCTGACTGTGTTCAGACTCCTGACTAAGGAAAACCACTGGAAATGGGTCCAGGCCAATGCCCGGCTGGTGTACAAGAACGGCAAACCAGACTACATCATTGCAACCCAGAGGCCTCTTTTGTATGTATCTGTTTGTATTTATTTTTCCAAAAGTGGCCAAAAATTTCATTCAGTTATTCAACCAGAATAATACACTAAATCAAGCCATTAAAATATCCATTACACTTCCTTCCTAAGCAAATTTGGGTTGGTTTTTTTTTGGTTTGTTTCTTTCTATAAAAGAAACAAACCAAAAAAAAACAAATAAATAAAATGTAAACATTTGGCATTTTATTTACTATTTATTGTATTATTTTATTGTTGTAAATTTAGTATGTTTTGGAAACAGGTCTCTCTTGCAAATGAGACACTGAGTCTCGGGATTACCTGTATAAATAAAGGTTAAATAAAAAGTTTTTTTAAATTGAAGCTACAGCCATCCAGCCATTCAAGCTAACTCATACATGTAATTAGCATATTATTAGAATTAACCATTGTTTACACATAAAAAAGCCTCAAAGAATTTTAAAAATAGGAAAACTAATAAAAACCAGACAAATATTCTCAAAACTGTTTACCTGCAGTTTCTCCAGTAATCCCCGCCCACTTAGTTTCAACAATTCATTCTCTCTCTCTCTCTCTCTCACACACACACACACACACCCACACACACACACTCCCTGTCTCTCTCTCTCTCTCTCTCTCTCTCTCTCTCACACACACACACACACACACACACTCCCTGTCTCTCTCTCTCTCTCTCTCACACACACACACACACACACACACACACACACACACACACACACACACACACACTCCCTGTCTCTCTCTCTCTCTCTCTCTCTCTCTCCATCTCATTGGCTTTTTATTGTCTTTTTATACACAGAAAGTGGTATTTCAGATAGACAGCACTCTACTAACCTCCCAGCAGTGCTGAGTCTAACAAATTTTCTAGTGGAAACGTTTTATAATTTTTTTGGCAGTCAAACAACAATAATAAAAACATTCCTCCATCTAACCTTTTTTGGCAGAGGACCAGAATAAGAATTTATATGTACACTGCTCAAATAATTAGGAGCATGCCCCTGCACTGACATCATCAGGCATACAAACTGCTGAGTACCATTCTGAGTTGTAGCAATGAAATTACAGCAAAATGGGCTAGCCTGCTGCATCATTCTACACTTTCATTTTTGAGGTGTCTTTGAATTGGTTAAATAGGTTAATAATTTTTATTTCCATCAAAAAATGTGGCAACCTTCGATTTTAACCAGACCATATCAGTATAGATATTCAACATGTTTTTTTTTCATTTAGCTCTGTTGTGTTCTCAAAGTGTTCCTTTAGTTTCTTGAGCAGTATACATAATAGTGCATTAAAACCAAAATTTATGTGAGAACAAATAATATTTTATTATTTTATCCTTTAGCATCCAGTTTTAAAGAGATAAAACACTTACAATGTGTTTCCAAACACAGAAAAGAATCAGTCACAAGTTAGCAGCTCTAACCCACTAAAACATTGTATGGTGAAGTCCAAAGGATGATGTCTTCTATTTTATTTTCCTAGGAATGAAGAAGGAGGAGAACACTTGCGTAAGCGCTCGATGCATCTACCCTTTACATATGCAACAGGAGAAGCCCTGCTCTACCAGTCCAGTCATCCCATTGCAAGCTTTAGAGATGGAAGCTATGAAAAAAATGGTAGTAAATCTAAGAAGAGCCGATCTGACAAGCTGCTGACAGATGATCTGGACCCTGGTTCCCTGCTTGGGGCACTTATGAGTCAGGATGAGTCTGTGTATGTTTGCCAGCCAGCCATAGAGCCCAAATTGTCATTCCATGGCAGCTTTTTTGCAGAGCGAATGAGCTTCTCTGACGGCGAACCCTGCAGCTTGCGCAGGAGCTGGAATGAACCTACTAACAGTATGGTAGGTCAACGCATCACAGAGCCAGGTACCAGTTTTGACCCACTGCTGACTACTTTGGACTCACTCTCTTTGGAAGGCCAAGGGGTTATGGATGCAGAGGAGAGGGGTTACTCAAACAGTGAACTGTTTGGAGCTCTGGAGGGGCTTGGACTGAGTGCTGAGGACCTAGAATTGCTGCTGTTAGATGAGCGTATGATCAGAGTTGAGATGGACCCTGAGCATGTGCCTACTTTGGATGATCTATTGACAAATGATGAAATTCTGTCTTATATCTATGACTCAATAGAAGGAAGGACTGATTCCACAGAGCATGGAGGACAGGTGCCTCCTAGCACTACCCCAGAAACCTCCACGATAGTGTCATTGTCAGAAAATAACCCCACAACTGATACAAATGTGCAAATGCAGTTTCCTCACTCTAACACTCCACTAGTGGGGCATGCTCCCATTGTCCAGCTATCCCAGCAGATGCAACAGCATCTCAACATGCGAACAGGTAAAGTGGAGCATAACTGGGGCCAGCAGAGTGACCATTTGCCTAACAGGATAGTAAATGGAGAGCTGCTGGGGCAAAATCAGTCTATTCCCAATAGACAATGGACACCCCAAGACATTCTAGCCACTACAGGGATACAAGTGGAACAACTGACCACACAACAGATTCCTTTCAATGACAAGGCCTTAGTCTTAAATAGCGAGCTTCATCACCACTACCCTCAGCAGCAGCAGCAACCCAGGACCCAGAAGCAGCTCTCACAACAGTGCCATGTCACACAGAAGGCAGCAAACCTCAACGGACTGTGTGGCATCTCCAGCCCAGAGCATCCAGCGGACAAAACTCAATGGCAAAACAACAGTTTGAGTGAGAGTCTGGTCAGCAATGTCAGCCTTGACCAAAAACCTCTCACAAACACCTCACTCGACTCCTGCATAGATTATAACATGCCCAGTATGGACAATGTAGATTACACTATCAGTGGAAGTGGTTTGTTTGGGAAGAATGCAGAACAGCAGGGGGCTGAGTGCACAGTTTCATCTTTTCAGGGAATAAACCACAAATGCCACCCAGAGCAGATTCCAGTCACCTTGTTCCAAGTCATCTCTAGTCTATCGCAGTGCCCTCCTTCCAACACCTCTCTGGAGCAGATTTTAGGAGTGGGTAAGCCCTGCCAGCAGCTGGACCATTATGGCATGGTGACCACTGAGATTCCTCATGACCCCAGTCACAGTAAGGTGAGGTTGCTGAAAACTGGCATATTTTATGCTATTTTGGTGATCAATTTAACATTTAGTGGCAAACATTTGTTTGTTCTAGGTCTTCATGTATAGAAATTTCATCTTATAGCAAAAGTAATATTTTGAGGGTTGAGTAATTTGTAGCCATTACATGTCCCAGTAGCCAGTCTTGATAGCCAGGGATTGGTCCGCCAGGGCCACCGCCCTTGGCCACCACCCAACACACAATGTACCCGAGCCCTACAACACCTCCTGCGGGTGGTGGGCCTACAGGAGGCCCATATCTCCTCTTCAGGCTGTGCCCAGTCGGACACCACGAGCTAATGCCCCGCCATCAGACACTCTCCGTCAAGCTGCCTCCCCAGGCCTGGCTTTAGGGTGGGGCCCCGGTAACCCTATCCCAGCCAGGGTAAACAGTTCTCTCTCTTCAATAGAGATCTTTGGAATCACTCTTTGTTTGGCCCCTCACCCAGAGGGACAAGCCCCCGGGCAACATAGCTCCTGGGATCACTGGAACACACAAACCCCTCCACCACAATAAGGTGGCGATTCACAGAGGAGGCCACTCACAGAAAGTGACCGAATTTTCAGCGGTTTATGATTTTTTAATTTTATTTCTTGTTCCTGGTTCTTACTTAGCCATTTGCAAGTGACTAAGGCTTGTATGCACCCCATTAAGACCTACAGAGACCTGATAATCATAAGCATATAAGCTTCTCATATTGATAGATTACCTGGATCTACTGACAATCTCTGACACTCTGGAATTTGGCAAACTTGATACAATTCATGCATTTTTTATTTTGCAGGTTTCTCACTGACTCAATATGATATGTAGCTACCAGCGCCAATGTTTCAGTCTTTGACAAAATGACATTCAAAGCTTTTTCCCAGTTTCCCAATGATAATAATACTTCTTCTGTCAGATTGCTTTAAGTGTACGGATTTTCAGGACAGCACAATTTGTTAAAAGGTGTTCCATGCTTTTTTGCCTTTTATATGAACATGGGCTGGAATGTCCTGTCAGTATTGCTGCAGTTTGAAGTAAAATGCAGTTTGTGGCTAGGGTGTCCAAAACTCACCTGGCAGGGTCATCTTAATGGAATCTTGATGGAAGAGTATATGAAGACTGTTGTGAAGGTGAAGAGCGTGTCAGACAGGATCATTAGTTTGAAGCTAGAAATTGAAGGTGTAATTTTAAATGTTATTAGTGCATATGCCCCACAGATTGTTGGATGCAGTGGTAGAGTGTTCCCATGGGGAGAGAGTGGTGATTGGAGCAGACTTCACTGAATATGTAGGTGAAGAGAACAGAGGTGGTGAGGAAGTGTTGGGTAGGTATGATGTGAAAGAGGAACGTGGAAGAACAGATGGTAGTGTTTGTTTGTGAAATGTTTGAAAATGGCTATGGTGAATACATATTTCAAGAGAGAGTGTGCTGAGAAGATGAAAGTAGGTAAAGGAACTGATGAATGAAGAAAATGAGAGAGAGAGAACCAGGACAAATAGAGGAAAGTTGATGAACCAGGAAGAAGATTAATAAGGAGAAAGTGAGTGGTGGCCCAGATGACGTACCTGTGGAGGTATGGAGATGTCTAGGAGAGAGGGCAGAGGACTTTTGAACCAGATTGTTTGACACAGTCTTGGAGAGTGACAGGATGCCTGAGGAATGGAAAAGAAGTGTACTGGTTCAGATTTTCAAGAACAAGGGTGATGTGCAGAGCTGTAGTAACTACAGAGGATGAAGTTGATGAGCCATACACCATAAAGCCATACACCATATTTCCCGTAGCTTTGAGTTGTTGGAGCTGTTGAAGATAGGTTACAACAATATGGCTTCATGCCAAGAAAGAGCACTGCAGATGTGATGTTTATGTTGATGGAAAGCTGTAGAAAAGGTCAGCAGGAGTAGCACTGTTTCTTTGTGGATCTCGAGAAAACATATGATAGGGTGCCAAGAGGGGAAGTCTGGTAGTCCATAAGGAAGTCAGGAAGGGCAGAGAACTATATGTAGGCCATGAAGGACATATATGAGGACAGTGAGACAGTGTTGAGTTGACAGATGGGTTCCTGGTGGGGGTGGGATTACAGGGATCAGCTTTTAGCCCCTTCTTTTTATTTATTTGGGGGGGTGCGGTGCAGATGTTGTGGTATGAATAACATGCATGTATGCACTATGGGCCAAATAACATTGAGTGACATTGACCCAATCTGTATCAAATTTGACTAAATATGCAATGTTTAAAAAACATTCAAAACTTATGCTAACAATTTAAAGCAAAAATTCATTTTTGTGTACACAGCAAAATTGTAGTTTCTTATGTGTTTCTTTCATCTAAAAGAACTCTACAGTCTGCTACAGTCTTTTTTGTAAAGCAGGTGAATAGTTAGATATTAATGATATCCTCTGTCCTTTGCAGATGGAAAATGGCTACATCATGAACAGTACTTACCCAGGAGGTTGTGTCCTGCCCAACGGAAATGGATCTGTGCCTCCTACTATCCAGGTGCCCAGCCCTGAGACATTGGCTACCCTCCCAGACCCACCAACCACTGGCTTCTACCTCTGACCATCTGACCAGGGACAGTCGTGCAGCAAGACACTGTGAATGGCCAGAAACATACAATGACTGGACCAGCCTTATACATCTCGATACCACAACAAACACAGCTGAAGAAACGTAGGCCTACATGTTTGTTACTTCTATTTTTTGTTTCCTTTTATTTTGAGTTAACAATGTTATTTTGGAAGGAGGGGATCACTGACTTCTATTTCAAGTCATATTATCATATGAGTTCTTTGTTTACACTAATGCAGTTAAGAGCACTTAGTCAAGTTTATTTTAAGTAAATATGAATCATTTGAAGATAGGTTTTAAAAATCTGCATTCAGATACATAGTAAAACCAACATGTTCTCATCCCAGGACATCAAATACTGCTGTTCTGTCAGACACTGCTTGCTGTATAGGGATACATACAGGGTATTGCTTGGTATTGTTGCACTGGCATGGCATTATTAGACACAGGCACTGAGATAAGGCTCCTGTTTTCAAGAACAATTTACAAGTTAGCCATCCAGGAGTCTGTGGTTTTTGGCCCTTTTGTGAGTTCTGTTTTGCACTTTCACTCAGTAATTCCTTGTCTGTTAGTTTCATAATAATTATTTAATTCTTTGAATCTACAATATTTGAACAAAAGTATTGGGCCAAATCTCCTAATTTTTTAAATTCAGGTGTTTTTGGTCCCATTGTCACAGATATATAAAATCACCAAGCCATGAAGTCTACCTTTACAAACATTTATGAAAGAATGGGTCATTCTAAAGAGCTCACTGAATTTGAGCATGTCACTGTCACAGGATCCCACCGCTGTAACAAGTCAGTTGGTGAAATTTCTTCCATAATCAGCTGTAAGAGGTATTATTATGAAGCAGAAGCATTTAGCAACCATAGCAACTGACTTACTGAATTGGCAGACTACATACAGTTACAGTGCTCAGACACATGGTGTGTAAATGCTCTGCTGGCTTAATAACTATGAAGGCCCAAACCTTCTCTGACGTTAACATCAGCACAAAAACTGTGGCATGAGTTTGCATGGTTCCTGTAGGTGTAATGTGTAGGTGGCCCACTACTTTTTTCCATATACTGTATGTCATTAAAAAAAAAAAAGTCGGCTCCATCCATCTGTTTTCTGTCCCTTATCTGGATCTGGGTCGGATGGGTAGCAGTCTAAGCAGAAACACCCAAAGTGTTCCCAAGCCCGCCAAGAAATATAAATTCTGTAGTATTTTATGGGTCTGTCAAGGCCCCGGCTTCAACCATCACATGATCAAAAGTCAGAGATTAACCAATAAATATCACTTTGACTGACAGTAAAAAGCTGAAAGAAATTCTAATATTGTTTATTTCCCAAGCAAAAATACCAAACATTTGCTGATTAAAGCTTCTCAAATGCCATGTGTGCTACTTTTCTTCAGCTTAAATGGACAGAAGTAATTTGGATAGTCTGTATTTTGTTGTTCAAAATGAGACATTTGACAATTTGAAGGACTATTATTTTAGAGATTTTATAGATTACTTAATCAGTAACTGAATAAAAAGAAAAGTACAGAGTACATTGAGATAATACTATATTGTAAAATGCACAATCAGACAGGATTTGTATGTCTCAACTTTATGAATGTACAAAGAGCTAGAGAAGGAGGAGCTCTGGAAATAGTAGTATAGTAAACTTGAAGTATTGTAAACTATGGTAAATGCAGTTCTTTTCTAGTGTTTTTTTTTTTTCATCAGATCTTTCCTGACACGAATAAGGTTTGCTTTGCTTTGTATCTGAATGCAACACACAAACCGACCTTATCCCCAGCATGATTACAGGTCTTTGGTGGAGACAGTTATCAGTTTTGCTCATGCTACAAGAATGTAATTGTTGCGTGTTCATTGATTTCTTTGTTAAATGATTTTCAACTATGAGATTTATCCATATACATTTGAAAAGAGTATAAAAGATGAAGATTATTTCTAGAAATGTTCTGCACTTTATTTCAGGTACCCACTTAATTAATGCAGATTGGTAGTCAAGGACACTGAGGTTAGTGGAACAGCATAACTTCATTTATGATTTTTCTTTTCTTTTTTATTTTAAGTTTCTGACAATTTTATTTTGAGGTACACTTCAGGTGGTGGGTTAATGTCCTCACTAGCACAAACACGTCATGTTAGTGTAATCATTTTTATATTTCTCCACTTGAATTGTTTTTTCAATTGTTGATTATGTTGATATTAAATCTTGGACCTCTGAACAAGTCCTTCTTTTACATTTGGCCATTGCCAAGTTTTACTGACCTTAATAGAAGAAACCACTTTATTGTGTATTTTTCTGTTTTCATTCAGTTCCTTGTTGGAAGTCAATATGTAAGCCACTGTATTTTAAGAAAAACAAATGGTAATGCTTTGTCATCCTCTACCTAGGCAGTGGTTCCACTTATTCCCTACCTTTACACCATCCTCCCCACTCCCATTTGCCCCAAGGAATCAGTGACATCATTCAGGCTCTACAGTGGCTCTGCAGCGAATTAAAAAAGAATTCACTGTAAAACCAGACATCTTGGGAAATTATCTTGTTTGTTGACAAACCAAGTGAAAATGTGAAATACAGTCATGAAACATGGGTGATAACTTAAAGGAAAATTTGGACACCTGTGATGCGGGGATCTGGTGGCTCTGTTCTGTTATTGGGGGGGGCTTTTTTTTCAAGAACGGTTTGGTTTGGCTTTTGCCCCTTGGTAGGTTCTCCCAAGGCAATGCTCGGTGAGAGGTGGTACCTTCGGGCCGGGCAGTGGGTCCTAACTGTTGTCTGAGCTTATGTGCCAAATGACAACTCAAGTCAAATTCTTGGAGTTGCTGGGCGGGGTGCTTGAGGCTGCTCCATCCAGTGACTCTGTCATCCTACTGGGAGACTTCAATGCTCACGTGGGCAACAACGGTGCCCATGTATCATCTTGGAGAGGCAAGATTGGACAGATCTGGCACGCTTAAACGTATAGTGAGGGTGCACTTGGAACATCTGGCAGAGACCCCAGTCCATTAGATCTTCAACAGTATTCCAAGGGAAGCTGAGGACACTGAGTCCGGATGTACCATGTTCCTCACCTCCATTGTTGAGGATGCTGCACAGAGCTATGGCTGCAAGGTTATTGGTACCTGTCGTAGTGGTAATCCCTGAACCAGATGGTGGGCACCGGAGGTGAAGCGGGTTTATAAGCGGAAGAAGCAGGTTTAAAAGCTTAAGGAGCCCTATCAAATTTTGCCAGCCTGTGGTGTTGGCTGAGACAAAAACCTGTGTGTGGGAGGAGTTCAGTGAGGCCATGGAAAAAGATTTTTGGACAGCTTTGAAACAATTCTGCAAACTGTCAGGCAACTCAGGAGAGGAAAACAGTGCTCTACTCACATGGTGTATAGTGTGGGTGGGACTCTGCTGACTTCAACTGAGGATGTAGTCAGGCATTGAAAGGAATACTTCAAGGACCTCCTTAATCTCACTGGCATGCCTTTCGTAGTGAAAGCAGAATCTGGGGACGAGGGGGACGACTCACCCATTACTAAGGGTGAGGTCACTCAGGTGGTTAAACACCTCAGTGACCACCTCCTTGGTGCCAGGGCCCATGGTGTGGACGAGATTTACTTTGAGTTCCTGAAGGCTTTGGATGTTGTAGGGCTATCTTGATTGACATGCCTCTGCAACGTCATGTGGAGATCTGGGGCGGTACCACTGCATTGGCAGGCCAGGGTGGTGGTCCCCATCTTCAAGAACCGGAGGGTGAGCTCCAACTGTCGGGAAATAACACTCCACAGCCTCCTCGGGAAGGTCAATGCCAGGGTGCTGAAAAGGAGGGTCTGTCTGTTAGTCAAACCTCTGATACAAGAGGAGCAATGTGATTTTCTTCATGTTTGCAGAATGCTGGATCGATTCTTTATCCTCTCTGGACCAGTGTGCTTGGGAGTTTGCCCATCCAGTCTACATGTGTTTTGTGAACTCGGAGAAGATTTGCCCTCATCCCTCCGGGTATCCCGTGGGAAGTGCTGCAGCACTATGGGGTGTCTGGCCCATTGTTGTGTGCCATTCAGTCCCTGTACTACAGCAGTAAGAGCTTGGTCCATGTTGCCGGCAATAAGTCAGACTCATTTCCTGTGGGTGTTGGACTACACCAGGGCTGCCCTTTGTCACTGATTCTGTTCATAGTATTTTGGACAGAATTTCTAGATGTAGCCAAGTGGCGGAAGGCTTCCACTTTGGTGGTCTCACAATCTCATCTCTGCTTTTTGCGGATGATGTGGTCCTTTTTGCCTTCATCAGGTGGTGGCCTCCAGCTCACACAAATGGTTCACAGTCGATTAGTGGCTGGTATGAGAATTACTACCTGTAAGTCTGAGGCCATGGGCCTCAGCTGGAAAAGGGTGGAGTGCCCACTTTGACTCAGGGACGCGTTGCTACCCCAACTGGAGGAGTTTAAGTATGTCGGGGTCTTGCTCATGAGTGATGGGAGATGGGAGCGGGAGATTGGTAGATGGATTGGGGTTGCGTCTGCAGTGATATGGAAGGTGTTGATTTACTGGTCAGTCTACATCCCTTCCCTCACCTACGGGCACAAGATCTGGGTAGTGACAGAACGAGATTGTGATGCAAGCAGTGGAACTGAGCTTCCTCTGAAGGATAGCTGTCCTTTCCCTTAGAGAAAGGGTGAGGAATGCAGTCAGGGGCTCAAAGTAGAGCCGTTACTCCTCCACACTGAAAGGAGCCAGTTGAGGTGGCTCAGGCATCTGACTAGGATGCCTCCTGGGCAAATCTTGGGTGCCGCAGGTATATGATGCTGACATCGGAGTAAAGAAAGGCAATGGATAGTCCAGACAAATAGGTTGACCGTGCATTAAATTAGACATATTTTACACCTAGATAAACATAAATGGATTAAATGTGTCATTTATATTTAAAAAATAATAGTAATCCATGTACATGGAGTGTATGTTGTATGGCGTGTTTGTTACAGTTATATTCAAACAATTTCAGAAATAATTAAGTTGACAAATTAAATGTCCTTGTATTAAATGAAACAAAGAAACATGAAATTGCTATATTTAGTGCAAGAATGTGAACAATATTTCTGTAAGAGACGGTTGACTGGACCACTTATAAAACAACATCATCGTACTCTACAGTGTTTTTGTTGTCATATTTTGTTTGTGTTTTCTTGACGTATTACAAAGAGTTTTGACTGTGGAGATAACATCAGTGTTCCAACCATGTTTGTTGGTATTTACATATATTATAGTGAAGAGGCAAGGACTTAGATGGTGACCCAGGAGAAAACAAACAAACAAACAAACAAAAAAGACATAAGAAATAAGTAGAAGAATACAGCTAAGCTATTGGCAGAACTATTATGGTTGTAGATGTTCATTTGTTTTTACTGGGTGGGCAAATGCTGTTCATCAGTAAAGGTGTATTTGTGTGTGTTTATGTGAAAACCTGTGTGAAACAAAAATGTAAGTGTTCCTATAGCGAGGGAAAAAAACAGAAGAGAAATATGACAGACTGGCCTACTAAGTCACTATGAGCCCATCAAGTCAGTGTCCACCAAATCAATACAGAGTAGTTCTGAGTGATCACCTTTATCTTTTTTGGCCACAGTGGTATTTACCCACAGTAAAGAGACAGGAAATGTGGGGAAAACACTCAGGCAAGCCGGCGACAGGCTAGGACGCGCGCCTGTGCCGCCAGCGCCGCAATGTGGCTATGCATGTGGTCGCCAGCTTCACCACTAAGCCACCTGGGTACCCAATAACCTTTATCTTATGAAGAAATTTTTCTAATTGGAAGTGCTCTCTTCCTGATCACTTCCTGGATGCCTCAATTCATTGAATGGCTTAATAACTATTTAAAGTCTATCATATTTTAATGATAGTGGTGTCACACACTCTTTAACAAGTAAGTCCAAAATCTAGAGTTCCAGAGATTTTTAGAATTGATTCCAGAAGCTGATCTGGCAGCACAAGGTAGCCCAAAACTAAGACACTGTAGATATGATTGTCCTTTAATTTGTCACTCAGTATTTCCCCAAAGTGTTCACCTTTTCCATTTAAATGGTAGAAAATGATGCCACACGAGGTCAGTAATTTCAGGTCTACACAGGATCTAATATCAATTACTGAAGGGTAAACAATGAAAAACCAAATGAGTATTTAAAAAGAGATCTTTAGTAGGACACACTTTTGAATGTTTCTTGTACATAGTGAAATGACTGGAAAATGAAAATAAGAATTACTTCCTCAAGAAAAGATGCTGAAAAGAGATTTCCATTGTTTTATTCAAATAATGTCATTATTGATAGTTACTATTATTGTTATATGTTCTATGTTGAGATGTAATCACGTGGACATCATCTGAAAAGACTTTTGTTTCTTTACCTTGCTTTTTTTCTACAGCAAAAATGTTTGCTATATTTAATATAATTGATGTGACTTAATAACAGTGTGAAAAAAGATGTGTATTTAAATTCAAACAAATGTTGACAAATACAGGTATGTACAGAGTTTCATGTCAAGTCACTTGTTTCCAGCACTATTTTTAAACTATTCAGCAACCCATTTGCTGATTTTTTTTCTGGTTTTATTTTTTATTGTAAATAATATTTTCATCACAAAGCACGATACTCTGTGACAGACTGAAAATGGTGCCATACTACTGAGACTTGTTACGTAGGCTCTAATGTTGGAAAGTTTAGTTTTGTCTTTTACTTACCCACAGTAACTTTAACATTACCAAGACAAGGTGTACTGTAGATGTTGTATATTTGAAATGTTCCCTTTGACTGCTTGTAACAGATGCATTTTCTTCCTTTAAAATAAAGGATTTCTGCAATCACAGTGACAAACACAAACATTTTACAGGCATATAACTATGTCTTTTAGTCCTCCAGTTTTGTATTCACATGAACTGTAAACAGCAAGGCTGTCTAACAACAGTCACTGAATCCTTACTGTGGGCCCCTAACATGCTCCACAGTAAAGATGTATCCATACCAGCAAGATGCTCTATGTATCAATACTACATAAAATTTGAGAAGTCTGTATAATTACAGTGAACAAAGCCATCACCATGATTTAGCCAAGACTTGACAAAGGTACTCCAGCCAAGTGACAACCTCCATGTCAGAAAAATGAGGTCCAAAAATTGTAGTTCTTCAAATGGCCACTTGAGAATTCAGTTTTCAGAATTCAATTTTTTCTATATAGTCCCAAATCACAACAAACAGTCACCTCAAGGCCCTTTACATTGTAAGGTAAAGACCCTTAATTACAGAGAAAACCCAACAGTCAAAACAACCCCCTATGAGCAGCACTTGGCACCAGTGGGAAGGAAAAACTCCCTTTAAACAGGAAGAAACCTCCAGCAGAACCAGGCTCAGGGAGGGGCAGTCATCTGCTGCGAGCAGTTGCTGCTGAGGGGAGAGAAACAGGACAAAAGACATGCTGTGCAAGAAAGCCAGAGATTAATAATAACTAATGATTAAATGCAGAGTGGGGTATAAACAGAGTGAAAAGAGGTGAATGAAAAGAAACACACTCAGTACACAAATATAGTGTATGGATGCAGATTGCTTATTTCACCTGCTACCTGCAGATGAAACCTTAGTACAACACCCTCTCATCCAAATATCCAATAATCTTTTGCAAAAAAAAACAAAAAAAAAAACCTAACATTGTAGCAGCCAAAATGCTAACAATGAGGTTTCAAAAACCAATCAGTGGCATCCTGGTGGCTTTGTCCATTTTTTTTAAATACAGTATATGGCTTAATTTTTTATTTATTCATTCTGGCCTTTACTTTCATGTTGAAGGAGTACTGACAAAAACTCCACTGTTGAAGGAACAGGTGAATTAAAAAAACAAAAAAAACAAAAAAAAACCAGGGTCTGGCTTTTCCATGGCTCCAGGAGGAGAACTGGGAGTGATTTGCAAGGTTGCGTTGAGTAGCACTGCGGCTCATCAGCGTCTGCTGGGACCTGGTCCATCCCACACATGGTGTGTCAAATCACATACTTACATTCAGCTGTTTTTAAAATAATTTTTGTATTAAAATTTGCTATACATAATGGAATGTGAAGTCGTCTTCCTTAGCTCACTACTGCTGCCATTGTCATGAAGCTAGAACAACGACAGTCATGAAACGATTACTTTCTAGTAAAGGTAAAAATGTAGAGATAAAGATTTTCACATATGTGTTTTAACGTACAGTCAAGGTCAGAAATGTACACACACTTCTCATGAGCATGAACGTCATGGTAATCTGGGGCTTTTAATTCCTCTGAAGTGTTATTTTTCCAGGGTGAAATGCTTGTACAGCAGATGTCCTTAATGACTTTAAAAAGCAAGAATTGGGTGCACAAGAATTTATTTTGAGTTTTCTTTAATCCACACAGGGTCAAAAGTATACATACATGCTCAAATACACTTAATTAAATCTTTTAATGAATGTGCTGAAGGTTCTACAGTTCTTACCTTGACAAGATCAAGGCTTATTAACTTTTTGTTAGTGGTCATGATTGACTGCAACTGTTAACTTCTCTTTGCCACACTTTGCCACACCAAAAAAAACATTTGTTTGACAGGACTCATTGGACTGACCAATACTCAGTACAATGGGAAAGTCCAAGGAACTCAGTGAAGCTATAAGGAGAATTGCAGGTTTACACAAGTTGGGAAGGTCTCTTGGAGCCGTTTCTAAACAACTGCAGATTCCAAGATCATCAGTTCAAACAAGTGTACGTAAGTACAAGTTATTCTGATGTATCACCACTTTGTTAAGGTCTGGAAGAAGATCCATACTGTCACTCTCAAAGTAGAGGAAATTTGAATGGGATATTCAGAAAGAACCCAGGAACCACCGAGGCCTAAGCCTGCCATGAGCTAGAAACTTCTGGAACATCAGTGTCACGGTCCACAGTGAAGTAAGCTTTACATCACCATGGACCAAGAGAGCGCCCACCAAGAAAGAAGCACCTGTTCCAAAATCGACGCTGTCATGCTTGTCTGAAATTAGGAGCTACCCACATGGACGAGCCAAATGCTTTCTGGAGAAAAGCTTTATGGTCAGATGCCAAAGATTAAGCTATTTGGCCATAATGACAAGAAATGTGTTTGAAGGAATAAAGGTTAGACCAGGGCTATTCAATTAGCGGCCCGGGGGCCACATCCGGCCCGCGGACGCCGTTTGACTGGCCCACACCCCGACTGACCCAACCTAAGCCGCAAAAACGCATTTAAATGATATTTGCTGTGACAGTTTTAAAAATTCCCACCCTTCCTCTTCTACTTGAACACACCGAACGTATCGCAGCAACGCCAGACCAGAATACTCACTCCAAGTATGACAACCACAAAAAGATGTCACTGACAGGTCAGAAATGTAAAATTTACAATGAAAATCGTCGTTTTAGAAGAAGCTTTCATTTTACAGTTATTAAATGTTCACTTGGTGCAATTTCTTTTGTTGAAATATTTAATGCATTGCCTCAGTTGGCCTTCATAGTTCAAGAAATGCACTTCTGAAAATACATCTAAAATGTTAAAGAAGACTTTACTGTTGCAAAAAGTTGTTCCACATTATTTTTTTTTATTAAACATGTGTGGTGAATAAATGCCTGGTTAAAATATTCTGGTCAAGGTTTGGAATGAAAAAAATTGCAATGCACTTGAAATTTGATCACTGATAAATGATGCAGTATAAAGCCTTTATTATGAATTCCTTTATTCATTTTTAAGATTTAGTTCAGATGGTAGCATATTTAGAGTTAAGTCTCAAGAAATAATATAAGTAGAGGTCTTCGGCCCAGTGTCATCTCAAAATTTTCAAATCTGGCCTAGAAGAAAAAGTAATTGAATAGGCCTGGGTTAGACTTTCAAACCTAAGAACACTGTATCAGCTGTCCAGCATGGTGGTGGAAGCATCATGGTCTGGGGCTATTTTGCTGCCAATGTTACTGTTACATTGTATAAAGTGGATGGAATAATGAAGAAGGAATAGACTAGAATAGAATAGAATAGAATAGAATAGAATGCCTTTATTGTCATTATACAGGATGTACAATGAGATTGGAGGGCCACTCCTGTTCAGTGCCATGTAACAGAAAATCAAACTCTCTAAAATGAAAATAAAAATATTATAATCTAGTATAATCAATATGATCAAGAGATATACAGAAAATAAACAATGTGTAAAATATACAAAAAATAGAATGTATAAAAATATATACACACATACCTACATTGGTGCATCTGTACATTGTAAGAAAGTAAATGCGTGTATACATATAATAATGAAGATGATGAATATTGCACTTGGTGAATGAATATTGCACTAGTGAATGAATACTGGATATTACACAATATAGGAGTGATAGATATTGTTCAGTATGAATAATATAATATTGCACAGAGATGTGGGTGTTGCACAGTTACGGTGGGTGAGTGTGTGAGTTCAGGGTGGTGATTGCTCTGGCGAAGAAACTATTCTTGAGTCTGTTTGTTCTGGCTTTGATGCACCTGTAGCGCCTGCCAGAGGGCAGCAGGTCAAACAGGTCAAAGCCAGGGTGTGAGCTGTCCTTGATGATGTTCCTGGCTCTGCTGATGCAGCGGGAGGTGTAGATGTCCATCAGGGAGGGGAGAGGGCAGCCAACGATTCTTTGTGCTGTCTTGACTACCCTCTGAAGCCTGACCCTGTCTGCCTCAGTGCAGCTGCCGTACCATACTGTGATACAGTACGTCAGCAGGCTCTCAATGGATGAGTGGTAGAAGGTCAGCAGCAGGTCTGAGTCCAAGTTGTTCTTCCTGAGGACCCTCAGGAAGTGAAGTCGCTGCTGAGCCTTCTTGATAACAGCTGTGATGTTATCTGACCAAGAGAGATCAGCAGAGATGAGGACACCGAGAAACCTGAAGGTGTGGACCCTCTCCACACGCTCGCCGTTGATGTAGAGGGGAGCTGGGTCAGTCCTGTGCTTCCTGAAGTCCATGATGATCTCTGTGGTTTTCATGGTGTTCAGTACCAGGTTGTTCTCTGAACACCAGGCTGTCAACTTCAGGACCTCCTCTCTGTAAGCTGCCTCATCTCCCTTTGAGATGAGTCCGACCACTGTGGTGTCGTCAGCAAATTTGACGATGAGGTTGTTATTGTGGGCCGGACTGCAGTCATGGGTGTAGAGGCAGTACAGGAGGGGGCTCAGCACACAGCCCTGTGGGGAGCCAGTGCTCAGTGTGCGGGTGGAGGAGAGATGGGGGCCAAGTCTCACAGTCTGGGGCCGGTTGGTTAAGAAGTCCTTGATCCAGGAACATGTGAGAGGGGGGAGGCCCAGGGTGTGCAGTTTGGTGGTGAGAATATCCGGGATGATTGTATTGAACGCTGAGCTGTAATCCACAAAGAGCATGCGAGCGTAGCTCTGCTGCTGCTCCAAGTGGCTCAACACAGAGTGGAGAGCTACAGCGATGGCGTCCTCTGTGGATCTGTCTGCACGATATGCAAACTGATGGGTGTCGAAAGTGGGGGGCAGATGGTCTTTGATGTGCTGGAGAACCAGCCTCTCAAAGCACTTCATGATTACCGGTGTGAGGGCCACAGGGCGGTAATCATTTAGGCTGGTGACAGATGACCTTTTGGGCACGGGGATGATCGTGGCTGTTTTTAGGCAGGGGGGGATGACTGCTTGGGCCAGGGAGAGGTTGAAAATCCTGGTGAGAATCAGGGTGAGCTGGTGGGCACACGCTCTGATCACCTTGCCAGGTACTCCGTCTGGTCCGGCAGCCTTCCTGGGGTTCACTGCCAGGAGCACGCGCCGTACCTCATGCTCCTGGACAGTGAGTGGGGTGCAGCCTGGTGGGGGGGGGGGGGGGGCAGGACTGGAGCAGATGGGTGGTCCTGAGGTGTCTCAAAGCGAGCAAAGAAACAGTTAAGTTCTTCTGCTAGTGACACACTCAGGTCTCCTGCAGTCACATCACAGCCTCTGAAGTTTGTGATGTTCTGAATGCCCTGCCACACCTCCCGTGTGTTATTGCTGGACAGATGTGACTCTATTTTCCTCCTGTAGTCCGTTTTGGCTTTTTTAATTCCTCTTTTCAGGTCAGCTTTTCAGGAGGACTGCCTCCAAAAAAATCTGACACAATTGGGTGTTCAAACAGGACAATGATCCCAAACACATATCAAAATTGGTTTTGGAATAGATAAAGCAGGCTAACATCAAACATCTGGAATGGCCTTCCCAAAGCTCCGACCTCAACCGTATTGAGAATTTGTGGACTATGCTTAAAAGATGGGTCTATGCTAAGAAACAAAACCAATTAAATTAACTCTACCAATTCTGAATACATTCTGAATTCAGAATGATGCCAGAAGCCATTTAATGTCTACCAAAAGTGTCTGGTCAAAGTGCAACTTGCTAAGGAACATTAACCAAATTAGTGGGGGTGTATGTACATATTTACACCTGTAAATATGTACATACACTTTTGCCCCAGTGCAGTGCTTCTACCCTTGAAAAGTCTTCAAATATTTTTGAGAAAAATTTTTTGGTTTGGTCTCTGTTTAACAGAACTTATACAGCAGGGGTGCCCAAATCCGGCCCCACCCCCTTCTGGTACGCGAGT